>NC_085089.1:660000-885000 GCF_963422355.1 Corticium candelabrum | reverse complement strand
CAAGTGAGGCCTCCTTTTCCAGACTGAAATGAAACTGAAGCTTGAAGAGCTAGGATATCGCGTTGGTCAGGGCTGGATTGAAAAGTGACACTCGAGTTAGTGTACTAAATTGCTATAAACTGTATTCGTTTTGTTAAAGATGCACGAAGGATCGAGCTCCGTTCAGGGACGACTTGGATGTTATGAAGTTTGTGTGCAAGGAGTTCTGGATGTCAATTTACAACAAACAGGTGGACAACCTACGTACTAACCATCAAGTAAGAAGTCATGCCGCTTAATTAAGATTCTTAGAAATATTGTAATATAAAAAGATTAATTAATTTATTTATTTATTTATTTATTTATTTATTAAATTATACTGATAATGTAGACGGGCATTGCATGAAATAGAATCACTGTGTGTGGGTATGCTTCAAATGCAGACTCATTGTTTTACTGTATCTGTCGTGGACATGTACACGTGGTAAATGTCCGAAAAGAGTCTGAGCGCTTATTTGTTTCAGGGAAAACTCCAACCTACATAATACATTAGTACACTGTGTCCAATTGATTAAGCCACGACAGTGCCTGAACTTCATGTAGTCCACTTACATGGCTTTGTCAAGTTGCACTAGTAGGATGTCCATCTTAGGGGGTGTTTGTTCGGATATAGGCATTGAATTAGACGTATTTGTGATTAATGATTTCAACATGCATTTTCACCGTTTACCCACCTCAAGGCTGTTAATCAGATGTACTCTTTTCAGATGCACTCTCTTTTATTGACATTTACTGTAGACAGCCCTGATTCTGATACTAAAAATTTATAATTTTATATTATACATGTAGCCATTCTAAGAATTTAGTTGTAGAGTATGTGCTTTTCACTACTTGACTGATGGGGTGTCTTAGTTTAATGCATGAAACAGCCTGTCAGGTTTACATGTTGCACATCCATGGTTTCAAGGATTGAGGCTGTCAGTTTATGTATGCTCATACATGTGAGAGCACAGAGAATGCAAATATGAACACAGATGGGTGTACTACATTTTCCAGACAAAAAAAATATTTTTATTACACAGTGGTATGCCCTTATGAGTTGTGTTATAGGGTGGCACATGCATGCCTTTACCAAGAATCACCTTTGTGCTGTTTGGATGATGAACTGATACTGATACTCTTGTTTTCATCAGGAGTCAGGACCTCACAGTGTGCTCTCCTCAATTAAATTAGATTAGCGTTAGGGTTTCAACTAAGTTGGTCATGTGTGGCCAATGTTCTTACATTTTGAGTTCACCATTTGCTGACTATGGTAATGTACATGTGTCTAGATGTTGTGGCATTGCTGCATCCTGCACCTGACCACATTTCCTTTTGCAGCATCCTGCACCTGACCACATTTCCTTTTGCATCTTTCTCCTAAAACCATGCAGTTTATTTAGTAGAACTGCTGTTTACTTTTATAGCCATAGTAAGTTGTGCTGACTTTTCAAGCTCACACGAGCCCCATGAGCTCCAATCAGATGAATTTGTTGGGCAAACATGTGAGCTGCTCTAGAGTGTGGTACTTTTTGGTGTGGATTACTTCAGTGATAATGAAATTTTATGGACTGCATTGACACCAGGTTGCCCTACATCTGAAGGGAACCTGACCAGTTCACACCAACATTTGCACTAGTTTGGCGGCATTCGTTCACACATGATTAGTGTAACATTCGTAACATTCTAAGGCCATTCGCCAAGACAATCCACGTGAATCCTTACCGGATATGAAAACTGTCGAGGCTAATTACACTCACGTGCCCACGTGACTTACTAGTCATAGCGGTGTGAACGCACTTGCACTGATGTTGGTGTAATGTCGGTGAACACGCTCTATAGTTAGGCTTACTATGGCTAGCTAGGCCAACTTACGCAAGTGCATTCACATCGCTAACTATGACTAGTAAGTCACGTGGGTAATTAGTGTGATTGTACTACTCTTTACAAATAAGTTACGGCGTTAGAATGACGTTATACTAATTATGATTAGGCCCAGTGTGAACACACTCTTTGTAATGGAACCAGTACCCCCAAGTTCAGTACATTAGATTCTGCAATGTATTCAATTGACTACCAAATGCACTGTTTTGACTGACTGATATCCTAGACATGAACAAACTGCAGTTTTTACTAAAGAATCTTGAGTGATTGTACAATTACTGTATTCTCTCCTGTTGAGGGTGTGTTTGTGCTGCAAGACAACACATTTCACTTCCTTGGCCGCGTCTCCTCAAGTGTGCAACACACAGAAGAGTCACAAATGGTTTGTATGACACTTCTCTCAAATTCTGTACACAGTATATATCAAGCTTTGCTGTTCCAGTACCTGGCATTTCCTGGTGGAATGTTAAAGGGAGCTCTTGCTGCAATAGGTGTCAACTGTTCTGTAGGATACGAAATCACTTCAATGCCTGCATGTAAGTGTGATGTTAATTCTTACAGCATATTCCTAAAAAAATTTAGTCATCTTTCTCATGCACAGGCAAGTTCACTATCACAGTGCAACCTTCATGATGTCAAGAGTTGGAAACTGCATTGTCCATATTGGACAGCTAGTGCTACTATCATAATTTACACCCTCTTCTTATGTAACCAGTGTTCCTTCTAGTTTCCAGATTACAGACTGAAGATCTGGGCACCTACACGCATTAAGTTAATCTATAGCAGTTGCTGTGCATAGTGGTTAGTTACACAATACATTACTGGACCATGCTGTCTACAGCACCACTTTGCACAGAATGCAGTATGCAGTGGTAAGCTGTACTAACATGTGAGATAGCCTCTCCCCTTTGTCAATCGTCAATGGCTGCACAGCAGAGCTATCACATATGATGTCACAACAGTGTTCACTATTACTCACTTTCTTGAAATGCTAAACCTGATGCTGAAATTGATCATGCATACTACCGCTAGATTCATATAGATTCCTACTTCAAAACAAACGAGTCTCAATCAAGAGTAGTTTAGATTCACAACTAAAAGCCAGAACCACAACGACACAGTCTCCAACACAACTACGAATATCTTGAAGAGTAAGATGACAAGTAGCTTACATCATCATCTTCATCCTGCCAATAACCAACACAACACATTCACAATTTGGTTCCTTAGCAGGCAGGAGCAGATTTAAAATTTAGTATTTTAGTCTGTTTAGTGAAGTACGCCATTTTCAGTTATTTATGTTCGCAAGTTAGTTTTTAGTACTCACAAGTTGCTGTTTAGTTGAGCAAATCTGGTTTAGGTAGTAATTTCCTCAACAGGTTCCTTTACGAACCAAATATTAAGCACATTTTCTCAGAACAAAAGATATCAATGAAGTCAACTTACACTAACACGACGAGAACGTGCTCCACCTTGACGTTTCGTAGAAGCCGCTCGTCGGACTAGCTGGGACTCGGCACTCTCTAGCTTTTCTAGAGCCTCTTCCAAGTCGTGGCTTATGGTACGATTCTTGGCCTTCATCGACTCTAGTTGCTCTTCCTGCAACATCACATGTCAGTAGTGAAACAACAACTGTAAAGTTTTCTTGCCAGTTCATCCATGTTTCGTTTCATTGACTTGTTGCGAGCATTGGTCTTGTCCAGCTGTTCTTGAAGAGTTTGACTATTTCGACGCTCTTCATCTAAATTGAAATTCACTTCTTTCATGCGCCTTTCCACTCTGAAAAAACAGACATGAGTACAAAGCATCCATGTTACATATGCTGTTACTCCACTTTTTGGTGTTCTTGCTAACATCATTTCTAGCTTTCTCAGAATTGTCAAGCTCACGTTTCAAATCACTGATCTACAAACAATTGATCAAACAGTTGATGCTCTCTTCCTATCGCATCCTGTCTACCTCGGCCTCCAGTTTTGCTGCAACTTTCTTTGATTCCCTACTCACTGACTCCTCTATTTCTTCAACTCTTGCTTGCATATCCTTCAGCTGTCGGTCAAGTGCTTGTCGAGTTTTCTCTAAAGCCTTCCCAGCTTTGCGTTCCTTGTCTAGATCAGCCTCCAAACGTGTAGCCTGCAAGCACACACCAACTGGAATGCAATCTATGCAACAATCTACAGATTGCAAGAATTACAAGTTCATGCTCTTTACGATATTTTTCCTCATTGCTTTTGGCATCAGCATGAGCTTCTTCCAATTCATCCTGCAACAACAACCAGTAACCATGCAGATGATAACGTGAATATGGCAATACCTAATCCTTCTTACACGCAATGTCACTAATTCCTGCTCAACTTTCCTCTTTGCTGCTGACACCTGGCCGTGTGTTTGGGCTAGTTCAGATGCACGTTCTTGAGCTTCCCCGTGATCACTTTCTAACTGACGCCGAGTCCTCTCGACCTAAATGAAAAATTCTTGCACCATTTACATATATACACCATAAAGTCACTGCATTATACCGATTCAAACGTTGACTTCAATTCATCTAGCTCAGCTGCTAATTCATGAATTCGCTTATCTTGTCGGGCAACGGTAGCTCTTTCATCTTCTAGAGCGTGTGTCTCGTCATCATACAGCTGCTGTAGATCCTACATATCGGAGAGGATGTTGACAGTTACACAGTCAAAGGACTTAACCCAACATTGCTCTACCAACACTCCCTCCCCTCTTAATTCCAATAATAGGGGTGTGTTGGCTTTGCTAAACTACTCAGCAGTGATGCAGCTTGCCTTGTTAACACCTTGAAGCTTCTTCACTTGTTTCCCAAGATCTTCTGCATTCTTTTAAAAGACAACAGTGACGAGACTATGCATGTCATTCATCGCTCACAAGTTGGCTACCTTCTGCTCTTCAGCTAATCTTGTTTCAAGCTCTGCCAACTCAGCTTCCGCCTTTTTCCTTTGCCTAGACTAAAATAAAACAAACTAACTTTCTAGCCATCCACTACATAGGCTGAGTGTCCAGCCGGTCGTTTCCCCCCCCTCCCACAGGAGGAGAAAGACCTGTTGGACACTCGAGCCTATCCACTACCCAAAGAGCCGCACTCACCTGCTCTTGCTTGGACTTTGCTTCCAGTTCAGCCTTCTCTTGTGCTGCATCTAGAGCTCGTCCATGTGTTTTCCTGTCAGCCAAGCAAAAATATAATGATAGTAATGCTATCATATCACCCAACAATCCACACACAAATCAAAACCATAGCAGCAACAATAGACAAGTCTGTTGTCTGTCTGTCACAACAACTACTCAGAGAACTCTATAACAGGTGGTTGTAATTAGAAGCTTCACTCTATTTACTTGACTTACTTTAACTCCTCTATTTCTTCATCTCTCTCTCCGAGTTTCTTTGCCATCTGCTGCTGCAGCTGTTGATTTTCAACTTGAGCTTGCAGCACTTTGGCTTCTTCTCCCTCAAGAGTAGCTTCCGCATCCTGAACGACTTCCTTACAAATAGTCACAATGTAAAACAAATAGCAAGCAATACCTCTAACTGTGCTGCTAATTCATTCTTTTCCATGTCTATCTTCTTTCTGGCCTTTTCTGTGTCCGCAAGTTGTTTTGACAAATCAGCAACACTCTCATTCAAGTCTTGAATTTCATTCAGCTTCTGCTTTAATTCCCGACGTACAGACTCTAGATCAGTCGTGGCTTCAGCCAACTGCAATTTAACTTTGTTGTGTTCAGCCTGGAGACTCTTCAATTCCCTGCTTGTGTCCTCCAGTTCTGAGGTTGTGCTTTCTGCCTTCACTTTCCATTCAGCTGCTACTTGCTCAACTTTTCTTGCCTTCTTATCTAGAGCAGCACTTGCAACTTGAGCCTGTAAAACAGGTACACCGTATTATAGAAAATTATGTAATTAACAAAGTTCTAAACTTACAGCTTCAAGTTCCTGTGCAAGATCTTCTACTTCCGCTGCCAGACGATTCTTAGATTTCTCAGAGTTCATTGCTTTTGTTTGCATTCCCTTTACTTCCTCTTCCATTTCAGAAATTCTGAATTGCAACTTCTTCCTACAAATTAATACACACCTCATCAACGTTTTCATTACTTTCCAGCAGCTTCTCAAATGAACCTTGATTCTTCCAATTCTTGAATAGTTTCTTTTGCTTCACCCTCCAGTTTACTTTTATACTGTGATGCTTCTGTAGAAGCCTTTGCATAGTTTCGCTGCAGTTCTGTCTTTCCAGTCTCTTCTTCATCTAGTTGTTCCTTTAGTGCTGCAACTTCTTGTTGGGCTGCTTTTAGCTTTCCACTCAAATCACCTCTAGCCTGCAAAGACAACAAAGTATTATGCGATGGACAGCAAATATGCTCAAAGTTCAAATTACAGCCTGCTCAGTAGCCAATGATGTCTTCAACTCGTCATGAGCCAACTGAAGACTTTTATGTGACTTTGTCAGAGCTTTCAGCTTGGCATCAGTTTCCTCCACTAAAGCCTTGGCATCTTGCAAGTCACTAGTCAGCTTGCCCTTTTCACTTTCTGTGTAGGTTAACTTCTTCTCCTTATCTTCGTGCTAAAGACAAGTAGACATTCAAAAAAAGATGCTCAAATGATCATACAATGCCACCTATACTTTAGAATGAGAATCAGCAAGATGAGCCTCCAATTGATGGAGTTGCTTGTCTGAAGCAGCCTAGAAATGCAGAAAGTACTTGTCACCTCATCAGAATTAATTACAACAGTCAACAGATCCCATACTTTAGCTTTGGTCAACTGCTCCACAGTCTCATGAAGATCTTCATTCTCATTTAGTAATGCTTGTCTCTCTTTTTCTATTCTGCACAAATTAGTATCCACAATAGGATATTAATTAACCACAGTTACCACCATGCTGTTGTTTTGCCATAAATTACCTTGTCTTGGCTTTCTGCAGCTGACTTAGCCGATCTTCCAGCTCCTGCATTGCCATCTGTTGCTTTTTCTTCTGGGCAGTTATGGCCTGCTCATGCTCCTCCTCTTGTGAGTGCATCTGCTGTCTAAGTTGGTTCATCTTTGCTTCTACCTTCTTCTTCTCAGCCTAAACAACAACAACAACACTCAAGTAAATACCACCATGCCCTGCCTGTCTTCTCCAATTCTCCAAAGGACACTAAAACTAGTAAAATTTCTAAAACGTTTGCCACACTTACTCCAAACTACTAGCTAGCTGCTGCGTGTCACACAGACCAACAGGGCATGCAAGACCTTTGATTTAGGACCTGTAAAGAAACATACCGGAGGTGGTGGTGTGAATGGTATAATAGAAGGAGAAGACACTGGAGTATCCATCAGCAGCTTTGTAATCCAGTGAAGTTACAAATGCACTAGGAATTCGGACAGATACTACCACTATGCCAAGGACAAGCAAGTGCTCAACTGCACCTGTTTCTACAGGATTCTAGAGATTATTATGAATAGCATTCTCAAATTGGCTCCACCCAGTATTAGATAGACAGTATTCTCAGCGTGGCTTCTGTCTAAGACACACACTCAATTGGTTTCCATTTGCAGTTCTAATGGCATCCATCAACTTGTGACCGCCAAGCTCTAAAACATGAACTGAGCCATACCTGCAGCATGCCAGAACCAGCAGGAGCATCATCAGAATTCAATCTCTCTTCAAGGTCTTCAACTTGCATTATTAAATCTTGTGTCCGACGTTCAAGCTGAGTAAGAATATAAAAAAGTAACAAGAAAACCAACAGAAGAGAAGTAATGCTGACTGTCATTCTTGACTTTTTCTCTCTCTCCAATTCATCTTGTAAATCTCGTTCTCGACTCTACACAACATATATTGCTTATTCCTCCCCACACAATTGAATTGCAAATATTAGTGCCTTGTGCCCCCTTAGTTGTTCCCTATGGTCTTCATTTTCCAACTCCAACCTCCGTCTGTCAGTTTCCAAATCATCCTTAGCACCTTCTTCCTCTGTCAAAGAGTGTTGCAATCTCTGTGCCAACAACAAAAAAACATTTTATCATAAAGGGAAGTCATACTTTATATCCCCCCCCCCCCGTGGTTGATATACCATCATGACACTATTCAATGCAATTACAACCAGACAAGTTATACAGGTTTCTCATTATAGGTGACCCACACCGCTAACCCTGCAACCCACACTTCAAGACCACTAAGACAATCAACAGAAGGTAGCCTCTCATCTAACTTTCTTCTCAGAGCACCTTAGGACTGTTGACCATGCTACTAGCTGTTAGCTAAGCACACTACATACTGAGCATTACTAACCCCTATAATCTATAGTAACACTTACTAACTTTTTTAACTTTTAACTAGACACACCAAAACACTTACTTCAAGCTTTCTCTCTAGTTCAGTGTTTCTCTTATGCAATTCATCATGTTTACTCGTAGCTGCCTCCTCCTAATAAGAATTGATACTAAAGAACAACTAGCTCCTCAACAGAGCAAACATTCCATACATCAAGGTCGTTTTCATCCTCCTCATCTTCCTCTTGGTAAGTCCTTGTAGATCTGTATCGATCATGAGACGACGAAGAGGGCATTGGTTCTGATGGTTCAGTAACTGCATGTCTAGCAGACATGCTCTCCTCCTCTTCTAGTCCATCATCATCTTCATCATCATCTACATCCACTTCCACTTCAATCTCTTCTTCAATTTCAATCTCTTCTTCCACTTCAATCTCCTGCAACGTTCAACTATCAATAAAACTTGATATACTTACCAATTTCGCGTGGGAATAAGGAAACTACCAACTTAGCTATTGGCCACCCTTACCTACAGCTAGTCAAATATTCACTAAATTCTCAGACAACCACAGCCAATTACTACACAGTATGGTCACTTAGTAAGCCACTGCTGGAACATGTCAACGGAGCGTCCCAGCAGCTGCAGGAACATCCACAAGCTGGGAAGTTTCCAAGTTATAAAAACAGCCACGTATCCAACCAATTTGCAACGTGCAGCGCAGCAAGTACCAAATGACTACCTAAACCAAAATAGCACGTAACATGTACCGTAATTCACATCTGGAATGTCAAAGCGGCGAGAAAGGCCACCACCTGCCATAGCCACATTGTACACTTCGCAAACATGTGGCGAGAAAACGTGCACACCTGGTTCACACTTACTTCGTCAGTTGAAAGTTCGACTTCTTCCACGTCACTCATAGCGATCTTGTGATTATTCGACTAGTCGCAGTTTTCCTAACACAACAGCCGACTGCAAAAGAGGCGACACAAAAGATTGTTTGCTGATATCGCCTAACTCTGTAAGACAGCAAATGCTGACGCCAATGACACCGCTGACCACCTGGCAAGCGAAAGAGCAACAAGAGAGACTTCTGTACGGACGCTAGCACGACCAGCGACGATAGAAATATGAGCTCCTACCAGAGAAGCTGACGCTACACTGTAGACGTTGAGAACGGCTTCCTTCTAGAGAACCAATCAACACCACAGTCACGCCTTCTAATTATTTTACTTCCGCCTTATTTGGTTGCATTTTATACGGGACTTATCTTATACGGGGTTTATACTTATACGGGATTTATGCTCTCCTGATATGGCAAAACCTCTCTTTCCTTTGTTTCAAAGCACTGCTGACTCCCAGCGCCTTGCCAGCGATCTTGATCAACAAAGTAAGGACTCAGGTAAGCGGAGTTTTGAGAAGGTTTACTTTTAGACAATAGTGAACATTCACGTCAGACGTAGACGTTGATTTGTGCTTCTAGGCCCTAAAGACTGGCTTACCAATCTTAGCTTTACAGTTACTAGTTCTACTGCTGTTGCACAGAGTTCTGATATTGTATCTAGTGTAACAAGCTCAGTTAAAACTGAACCTCAAGACTGGCGACAGCTGGTTGAAGGAAAAGACGCACTAGAGAAATGGCAGCATGTAAAGGCAAAGGAAGTAGCGCAAGACATCAAATCTGAGAGAAAACGAGTGAAATTGAAAGAAGAACACAAGCCAACAACTCTGTGGATAGAAGAATCTGGATTGTCACCAGAAAAAGCTTATCGTTTGGATAGAAAAGGAGATCGTAGCAATTGGCAATATGGTGGTCTATATCGACTTGATATTGCCAACTACAAAAGATTTTTTCGAGATCTTTGTTTAGGAATCTCTGATGTAGACTGGGGGGATAATGGCTCAGAGAGTGACAAAACTAGAAAGAAAAGAAAGAGGAGAGGAAACATTGAAGGACGGTACTGTGCATCAGAAGCTGTTGCTGTTGAGGCAGATGTAACTGTCAAACGGTTTCGACTTGCAGACATATCATCCGAACAACAAGATAGCACATTGGAAACAAAAGTAGTTGGATTAGCAAAGTTCCAGGTGGACGATTATATTCCTCTTCCTGCTGACCATGTCCAAGAATCTGCTGCTACTCAGCCTTCACTTGTTTTGCTCAGTTCTGGACAGCCAGCTGCCATCTCATCAACTAATGAAGTCACTGAGGGTCAAGCTCTCTCTATAGCTGAACGTAACATTCTGCAAACAAAGTATTTTAGTGAGACTTTGCGTGATAATCCAACAGATGTGCAAATGTGGTTAACATTTGCCAATTTTCAAGCCACAGAAGGCGTTTGGCAAACAGAAGGAGAAGTGTTTACAACACATACGAAGAAAGATAAAGTTATGGCAGTTGCAGAACGAAAAATTGCTGTTCTTGAAAAGGCATTAATGAAGAATCCTCGTAGCACAGACTTGCTGAGAGAGTATCTCACCACTTGTGCTTTAGTGTGGGATGGACAAAAGGTGGCTGAACGTTGGAAAGAAGTTGTTTTCAAGCATCCAAACAGCTGCCAACTGTGGGTCGGGTATTTGCAGTTTGCTCAGTCTCGTTTCTCTGCTTTTACAGTGAGATCAATTCAGTCATTATACAGCAAGTGCTTTTCTACTCTTGTTAATATTGTTGATGGGACTATGAAGTCTCATTCTCCAGAAGAAGGTACAGAAGGCTCAGTGTTGGACTTGTTTTATACGCAATGTTGTTTTCTGCAGCAAGCTGGTTATGCTGAACGGGCTGTTGCATGTTTTCAAGCACAAATTGAATTCAATTGGTTTTGTCCTGCTGAGCTTGAGTCTACACCTGCTAGTGGTCAGTTGGCATTTCTGGAGACTTTTTGGGACAGTCAATTCAAATATTTGGGTCATCAAGATCCACAGCATTGGAACCAATGGTTTTCTAAGCAGAAGGAGAACAATATGTCTGCTACCTCTATCAAATCTAAAAATTGGTCATTGACTGAATATTCTGACTGTGCTAAAGGCTTGGCGCTATCTGGATTGCCAACAGCCCAAGCTTGGGTTGTAACAGAAAGACATCGGGAAGATACTGACTTTCTTCCATGGCATCCTGACATATCAAAAGGAGAAACAGAAGATGATTGCACTGATCCAGACAGAATGGTGGTGTTTGATGATGTCAGCTCTTCCTTGTTTAAGTTTCGTAGTGACGAATTAAAGTATAAACTGTTGATCAGGTTCATAGAGTTTCTATCTGGCCAACAGTTGCAAACCAATATACCAAGTCTGCCACCAGTTCTGATAAACACAGACAGCCTTCAACTCACATCTACTTGTGTGTATCATAGTGTACTGTTTGGTAGGGCAATTCAAGATATTCCAGGGTTTGCGCAGCATATTAGGGGAGGATGTACACAGTCAAAGAGCATAAAACTGGTGTCATTTGTGCGCTCAGCATTATTCCAGATTTTGGAGTTTGTACCAGAACATTTGTACACAGATTTTGTACTCAAAATTGTCAACTTTGAACTTGGCGTACTGGCATTACCTCGCCAGTTTAGTCCACAGCAACTAACTAAACAGCAGAAAACTGGTCTCAAAACTCTCAAGAGAAATCTGAAATCTATTTTGAAAGCTCCAAATAACAGAAACAATTTAACACTATGGGCTATGTATTCATTAATAGCAGGGAACACTGGTGAAGCTCATCAAGTGCTATGTACAGCTTTAGAGCAAGCAACTGCTAAAGGACTGCCCTCTGATGCTTTTGCAAGAATGGAACTGGCGTTAGTTTTTAGGTCATATGTTGAAATGGAATTGACTGACTTCTTTTTGACAAGCAATACACAGAGCAAAGAACGAAGCCTTAATTCCTTAGTGGTATATGCTGAAGACATTGCATTTCACAGTCAAAATGTATTGTCTGCAGTTTCTTCTACTCGAGTTGTGAAGGCTGAAAAGCTGTGCTATGAGAGGATGACTTCTTTGCTAACTCGCTGTGCAGCTGCCAATGATTCTGTGCTTGTTGATACGGCCATAGAGGTGTCCAATTGTTGTGCTTTGTTTAAGTACCTTACCAGAGGTGTACATGAATGTTTGGCAACCTTTAGGACAGCCATAGAACAGTTGAAGATAGCAGATTGCCAAAAGTCAAGTATTGGACGGCTTTACATGGCTGCTGTTGGTATTCTCTGGTGTCATTCAATGGCTGTTCCATCTCCACGTCACATGCTTAGGGAATTGATTCAAGAAGCTCTTGACTTCTTTCCTGATGACATCCAAATGTTTGCACTGTACTCAGAGTTAGAGAGCAGGCTTCATGTAGTTGGACGTTTACGACGTTCAATGGATTTGGTAATGAAACAAAGCACCAGCCCATTGACTTGGCTTGTGTCCATTCTTACAGAGTGGAACAATGCTAAGAAACGAATGGCCTATGCATCTAGCAGTTATCAGTTACCAATAACTGGATTTGCACATAGAATCAGATCTCTGTTTGATCGGGCTGCTGACCAGCCACATGTTCAACATTGTGTTCTGCTGTGGAGGTTGTTAATGCTATTTGAGGTATATTGTGCACTGCTGTTGTGACTACACGCTGTACAAACCATTACACATTTTGTTTTTACAGGTAGACCAAGGTCGACAAGACAGAGCCAAAGCTGTATTTTATAGGGCAATTCAGCAATGTCCTTGGGCCAAGGTCTGACTATACCTGTATGCTAATTGAGATGCGTATTATATCTAGGATTCTATTGTAGGTGATATATATAGACGCTGTAGAGTGTTTTCCTAATGACATCGAAGAGATTATCTCAATAATGGAAGAGAAAGAACTTCGAATCAGAGCACCCGTGGAAGAAGTTGAACTGCTGCTGCAAGAGGAAATAATGGAATCAGCTGATGCATTATAGCTGCTAGCTAATCACATTTGACTGTGACTGACCACTTTGCGGTGCCGTCTACTATACACGTAGCTTAATTAATTAAATTATTTACTGCAAGGTTGAGTTGCAGTCTGTGTAAATTATTGAATTTTCATATTTTTAATTGCGTGTGAAGTAGCGCGGACAGTGTGGCGTGTATTCTCGCGGGAAGCTTGACTCCACCTGACAAACTTTCAGTGAGCGGTCTATACGCACGTCGGTATTTCATTGAGGCAACCTTCACAAGGTTTCAGATTCTGTAAATAACAGGAATGTTGGATTGGGATTACACTCGAGATGATGGCTGCAAACAATTAGTAGATGTGATGAGTGTGGACAACAGGTACGCATCGCGAAAGAGACCTGCAAAGCGGGAAAGCCTTAATTTGGCCGAGAGAGCTGGAAAACAAAGGTACGTGCGGTAGCGGTCATAGTTCATTGTGCTTCTTTTTATACACTACAGATATAGATCTATATGACAAAATTTCATTCTAGCATGGTTGTTCGGAAAGGTACTTGTGAATTACAAAATTCTCGCATTCCTAGATTGGTCGCAACTCAAGGGACATTGACAGCATTCTTCAAGCTGCTAGGTGGATTTATTCCTTGCTTATGCTACTACACTGACAGCTAGGGCTCATTTGATATAAACAATTTAATTTGTTTTTAGATGAGGATACTATCCAAGACATGTTGTGGTTCGACAGAAACTGCAGACTAGCAGACAAGGTATGTAAATATTCACGGACAATGTGTACACCGGTATCAGACGAATACTGTCCCACCTGGAAAAGTGTCCCCTGGACTAAATTGATTCCTTCTAGAATAAAGTGACATTTAACTCTAACCTCTAAGAACTTTCCCGGGGAAGACACTCTTCCTGGGGGGACAACACTTCCTGGGGGGGAACGACACTTTTCCTGGGGAACGACACTTTTCCCTGGAGGGATGATATTTTCTACTACACCGGTACTTAGACCTTATATCAATCCACTAAGTGGACAACTTTGCAGTACCTACTGGCAATGGTGTACGTCTACTTCAAGAGGGCCGGTTTCCTACCTGGAGAGTACACGCAGAGAAAATTTTTCGTTGCAATGTAAGATGATTTACTCAAGTGTCTCAATATCATACACTTACTTCTCCAATTTAATCACCGCAAGGTATCTAGCAGTTGAGATGGAGGAAGATGATGATAATATAAAGCGAGACCTGCTACCCTGGGCTCTTGGAAGGCCATGGAGTATTCAGTACAGAGATTTTCTGGATGAAAGATACGCACTGTGGAGAACTATACACTACCGAGCGGCAGTTAGTTGTACGACTTGTCATGAGGTCAGTTTGCTCATACAACTTGCAGGCATACTCTGACTTGAGCTTGAATGAGGCAGGTAATGTCCTTGGCTCCATATCATCCTGTCTGGTTGAGATCGAGAGACAGACTACATGCAGGAGCAACTCGACACTATGTGAAAATCAAAAGCAAGACATTGTCAAGAACATACTCTGGTTTATCTTCACGAAGAGCCAAAGAAGAATAATCTTGAAACTGTCCAGGGGCTACATTCCGGGTATAGATGCAGTTATGTGTACCTCTGTTGTCTTTTGTGACACTGTCTTATGTCAGTTATCAGATTTGTTTGGTGTTGTATAGACATGATATATCCTAATGGACCTATATATATATATATATATATATATATATATATATATATATATATATATGTTGCTGATACTATAATACCACAATACTCATCAATCCCACAGCTTGATTTGTACAATGAGAAGTGCCTTTTGCGATGCTATGGCAGAAGTACGCTCTGACTGTAGGATCGAGTGTATTCCTGAAAGGTGAGTGCACCTATACTAGGATTAATTAATACACACACACAAGATCACGGGACTATACAACATTTCAAGTTATAAGTTCTCAAAAGTAATATACGACAGCATCCACTCAACATAGTGAAATTGCATGCCTACTAAGATCATTTCTAGCAAAAATCAGAGGGCACATAAATACTATATAAAAGACTGATGCTTTCTCTTCATTCTTGCAAGCAACGTTACCATGAGTAGATCAAACAGTCTTGTATATAAGCAATGCGTTATGACAATATATTTGCACAATTACTTTGAAACATGCTCTTTGTTAAAAGGTGCTCATCCATATAAGCAGTACAGTGTACATATTTTTTGTGCTTACAGGTAGTCACATCATAATTTTGGTATCAGTATTAATAACAATAATAATACACATTATTATTGTTTGTCAATGTTGGCCAGATTACGCAATTGAAATATTTTGATGCTAGTTGATATACACTTGTTATTGTTATCTCTTGGCACTGACAAGATACACTGCTAACTGCTATTGTACTACTATATATCGTCACTGTGCTATGCTACCTCAGCTGTTGACTATACTGCCTATTACAGTTACACAACACAACATGGTACATGCCAAGCAGTCACAACTGCAAGCTTGCTAGAAATTCTCATAGTGATGCAATAGGATAGGACCTTCGTATTCATTCTCCTTGGAGCAAGCAGCCTCTACAGACTTGGTCATTGGAGGAGGACCACAAGAAAACACTCCAATACGCTGGACATCACCGTGACGACCCTTTACTTTGGCCAAGAAAATGTCAAACGGGGGTCGTCCAAAGTGAGTAATTGATTGAAGACCAGTGAAAAGAGAGCGACCAGAGATACGCTCAAAGTGGCGTTCACATATATACTAGACAAAAATCGGTAATTCACCACCCTAATTAGATATAATTCCAAACAACGGTCTTTTCACCAACTTACCAGCATTGTGGTCCGTAGATCAAACTTGTGATACGCTTGAGTAATGAATATGTGAATTTCCACCATGTTTCTTGAATCTGCTTCTTCAACCTCACGGATTATCTCCGTAAACCATTCAAACTGTTTCTGTGTGCGTGTAACCCATAAGAAATACATCTAAAGAGAGACAAGATTGATACCATGCAGACATGACTATATTTTGAACAAACGACTGCCATACCTTCTTCAAGGACAGCTTCCCAAAACCGTTCCTATTCAAGTTGACAACACTCTTCAGGATTGATGCAAATGGTGTGACGCCAATTCCCCCACCAACCAGTATTGACACTTCATAACGATGCCAGTCTTGGTGGCCTTCACCAAATGGTCCATCTATAAAAAGGCGTGGATATGGAACATTGGAGTACACACTTTTCAAGTTATTTGTCCAAGGACCAACAGCACGAACGTGTACACTTAGGTGCTCTTCATGAGGAGCAGATGTAAGGGTGAAAGGATGGTACTCGTTTTTTGACAACCCCAAACAAGCTATTCGAACCCATTGGCCTGATTTGTAGTCAAAGTTGGACGGTCTCTTGAAGACAATGCTCAGGACGTCTGATGGTAACAGCTCGGCCTTGATGACAGATATTTCGATGTAACTGCGAGAAGAACTGATCAGTTTGTCAGCAACGTACAAACATGCCGGTCCCAAAAAGAAGAAGTGGAAGAGAGGAGCTTGAACCAAGCGGCCAGCACCGTGGAGAATAAGAAGAACGTAAAATAGTATGTAGAGACGATGGCTTGTCCAAAAGACATTGTAAATGTAGCGGCGAGCTACTGGAATAGCAAAGATGTAGATAACAGCTCCCACAATGACAAGAAGAATTGCAGTGACACCTGAGACATACATCAATCAACCAGAAACATGTACATATACGACGGCATGCACTGAGACTGTTAACAGTAACAGTATAACAATGTACATGTACCTGTAATGGTGTTAAAAGTCCAGTACTGAAACTTTGGCAGTTCATCTGAAAAATGGTAATAATCTCTAAACAGACATGTGAGATCATCCGCTGTCTGAGTGGAAATATGATAGAAGTTGAGTGCATGACCGATGATATGCAACAGAGTATACAACAAAGCAGCAATGGCAATGTGCTGGTGAAATCCATGCAGAGAATCGAACGGAACAAAGCGGTTAAGAGGAGTTTCACGCAAGTAAGTAATCATGTTCCGGCACATCGGTAGAAGAATGACAGAGTAGGTGAACGCCATGGTTGATGCAGCACCACGAGTAATACTCACTCCATAACCGGCTATTCGACGAAGTCCAGCATGTTCTCGTTCAACAGAAAAATCTAAAGAGACAATAGACTTGTTAGAACAATATCTGCACTAAAAGTTTAACATGACTAACTTACAGTAAGCTCTCTCTGCAAATATCAAAAGCACAACAAGATGAAACAATGCCACCCAGAAAATCTGCAGTTTGTAGTTGTCTATAGAGCGAACGTATCGCTCCCATCCACTGGCAGCAGTTCCAGCTTTCTCCCCTTCATCCGAATCCAAATCAATGGCTGAATTTCGAGGTGACCGAAGTCTATGCACTTCATACGCAGACTCCAGTGCAACTCTTCTATCACGAAGACTTCTTGTATGCACACGAGATCTGCACTTGCTGAGTGAAAGTCCTGGCGACTGCAAGTGATCACCTAGTGTTAATTGCATAATGCTTGGTCACCAGTAGTAAAAGAGAAATCATACACTTACCAGTTACAATCATTGGGGATAGCATTGAGTTTGACGAAGAAGATCTATCATGGCTGAGAGTAGGAGTGACTGCACTATAAGCTCCTTGGTTTTGCATAAGAACTTTGAAGTCATCAAATGTCAAGTAATCTTTGGAGTCAAAGTTGCGTGACTGAAACATACTTTCTGCCATTTCATCCAATTCGTCAGGTCTTACGCTAGTGTTCACAATTTCCAACAAGGATCTGGTAACTCTGAAAAACTCTTCTCTCTCTAGACTCCCTGAATTGTCTATGTCATAGAGATTAAACAAAAGCATCATCTTATCATCTACACTGCCTTTGTTGAACATCACCAAGAGGTCCAGCAGCTCGCGAAAAGTAACAAATCCATTGTTATCTGCGTCAGCTAGACTAAACATTTGTTCCACGAACAATGAGTTTGTTGTCATTCCCATAGTGCCTGAAAAATCCTCTTTTGATAACTCAAAGTCGAGAACCAGTTCTGTGACCTTTTTTCTGCCTTTGCCTTCAACTTGCCAAGCCTGAGAGTTTTGTGAAGCACGTGCAAACACTTCACGCATAAACTCTTCAACTAGCTGCTGTCTCTTCTGTTTTGTTATAGCATTGGACAAGATGTAATGACTGTCGTGCTGATTTATCACTTCAACAATAATATTTCTTGGTGTCAAGGTCTCTAACAGCTCACAAATAAATTGATCACGACCAGGGGATGAATAAAAGCGCAAGATCAAGTCATGTCCGTTTTTCACACGAGTTAATAAAAGAGTAGAGTCGTTACACGGTTGCCATATAATGATGTGTCCATGTGTAAATAAGTCAATTCTTCTCAGTGTTGCTCCATCACCATTGGTTACAATCAGTTCACATCCCTCCTCAGATATAACACAAAGAGTTATCTGCCTGGTGCCTTCGTCAGTCATTAGTTCCCAACAATGTGCTATTGTTTTCCAATTTCCACTCAGTTTTTCTGGTTTCTCAGAACGAAGACGTTGTCGTACAATTGTGTTTCTCATTGCTCTCTTTCTTCTGCTAACGACGACAGCAAGAACGGCAAGCAAAAGCACAATCCACAATCCTAGAGAAGAAAATGTCACGATATATGGTGTCTCACTACCAGTAAAGTAGTCAAATGTCTTCATTTCAGTGCAATCATCCAACATGTCCTCGCTTAGCTGAAAAGAAAAATGGCATGGACTCGTAGAGTCAGACGCCAAGTTTAGAAATACATTAGACTGAATATCATCTGGTCCGATGTCAGTCACATTGATGATAAGGTCATACAAAGTTGTTCCTTTGATTAAATCAACTTCTTCATCTGTAAATAGTCTAGAGTAGAAAGAAAGAGGATTAAAGTGGATTTTCTGGTAAATCAACTGATTTTCTGACCCGTTGGCTTTGTTTTCATACCAAAACCGATCGGCATCTCGAATCCTTTCAAACTGATCAAGTATAATGGCTCTAAACAAAGGACCTGGCCCTGACATTGTTGTCTCCAGGAGACCCGCTGGCCAAATATCTAAATTGTCAAAACTTCCATTGTACAACCAGCTGAGATTTGAAATAGCCTAGCCAAAAAACATTAACATGAAACATCGTATACCGATACACAATAACATAAATTGTCGTACAAGTCTCATATGTTCCAACTCAGGGTAGTGTGGATTACTCGTATCAAAAGCCTCTGGATTGATGTCTTGGAAACTAGTCATGCGATCCAATCCATACTCTTCTCGAGCTCTGTTATAATCAGGCAGTCCATGATCCCGTCCTCGTTGAATGTTAAGTGCCATTAAATCACGTCGTGAGAACTCAAGTGGGCCAAATACCTAATGAAGAAAATCTATTAAATCCAACATTATCCATCCAATGCTTCTATCAATACCCCTCCTCTCAAATCTTCTGTAATTACGTTATCTTCTCTTTCGGTTATTTGGGTAGCCATTCCCATTAGCAGTGGATCAACATCGGTTTCCTCGACTGCGTCTTGTGGATTCCAGTATGAATTGCATGTACGAACAGCAACATATCCAGCTGCTCCAGTGGCTTCAGTTGTGTACATGATACTGCAGTTTTTGTGCCTAAGATCCAATCAATTAACGTAAAGTTCCTACTAATAAATACAAGTTACAACACCGTCGGATCACTCCTGGTGGCACTATGGTGTGACCAAATCTCATAGCAGCTGACTGAAACACGTGCGTTACTCCAGGGTGGATTGATGGCTTGTATCCCTTATAAGAGGAAGGTTGGACACCTAAGAATATTGGCAGCCAGTCTTCAAGAACAATTTTCTACATATCAAGGTAAGGATAGTATATAAGGCAGACTTCTGGAATTAGCAAGTGCAGGATGGTGTGACCTGATGTAAAGCAATTGTCCACTGCCTTGCCCGATTGAATACAAGTTCATCATCCCAGTTAGGATGTTGAGATTGAATCCAGTGAGCATAACGATTATGAACACGAAACCATAGTATGCCCATAGTCAAAAGAAATGGATTCTCATTCCCTCGTGGATTTCCCAGTCCTGGCACACAATGTGTTGTTCTTACATCTTAATATAAGCACATGTAATTAATCAAATCCCTGCTTACTAAAAAATCTTCGTGAACTTTTCAATACATGATCTCTAGGTGGTGGAGGATTAGCCATGGGTAGACCAAGATCATTACGAATAGGAAACCGACAATCTTCAACTCCATCTTTTTTATCACAAGCCAGTGTGCCATTCTTGAATGACCGTAAAGCATCTGCCCAAGCCTTGGCTACTCCATACATAAGACCACCATCAATCCAAGGTGTGATTTCATTCAGCTAGACATATGAAATTTTTCCAATTAATTAATGTGACAATACACAGCAAGATTCATGACAACTATTTGCAGCACCTGCTCTCGAGGCACATTTGGGTTATAACCAGTGTACATGTTGTAGCGTGTACGCAGGAAAGGCAAGACTTTGTTTCCTTCACCGGTGGAATCATACAGCTCATTACCAGCTGGTATGTCAATGTTAAAATATTCTGGCGGACAGCCAGGCCGCTGTGCATCAAGGATTTCTTCTACAACTTGCTGACCTATACATAATCATATCAGCACGATTACATAAACCATCCTGAAAGCTAAAAATCATAAGGCGCGTTTCCACTATAGTGCCTAAAACCGGTTTAACAAGTGGTTTAAGCTACTAGTTTAAGAATTGACCTGTTTCCACCTGCACTAAACGAGTTAAATTTTAAACCTAAACCACTTTCTTAAACCTACTTCAAAGTAGGTTTAGCAAAGTGGTTTAGGTTTAACTGTCACATGACAGCAGCATGCTTGTTTAGATGGCTTCTCGACAACACTGTTTTGATGATATTGACTATTTTCCTGGAATAAGGTTGCCTAGAAGATGTAAGGGTCGCTACTAGGGGAAAGAAATCAGCAGCTACACAGAGAGAGAAGACGGTGTCCTTGGTCACCATCATGCAAATTCCTACTAGTAGATGCTGAATCAGTGAAAACCAACAGTTGCTCTGACTCGGCGACAGAGCAGCCCAATATCAAATTATAGCTTTCATACACGATTTGTTTTGCACATCCCGGATGTGCAAGTTCCTACTGGAAACAGTCGCTTTCTTGAACTGGTTTAGTTTTTAAATGCATTTAAACTAAACTACAGCGTAGTTTAAGGTGCAGCTAGTGGAACACATGGCCTTATTAACAGCTAGAGCTATAGTTTTCTATAAATTCTTGTACATACCAAAGAATGTCATGAGCACGGTACGATTCATGTAAGAAGGTTTGCCTGTTTTCCCTTTCATTACATATTGACTGATGGTGAGAGGATTTGGTCTTTCATAACCTGAAGGATGGTAGACACCATCTTCATATGCATGATCAAGACGTCTGGTCAGAGTCATATCTGCACCAATGGAAACAACAGAAAGAGAAAGTCATTTAGAGAAGCAGCTTTAACGTATATAGTACAATGTTACAAACATATTTGAGCATATATCATACTTCCTCCACTTAGTAAGTCTGCATAATCAACAGATTGATCAAATATTACTCTTAGCGTGTCTATAGTAACTGATACACCTACAACAAAATCAATAGTTCTACTGTAACTTGCTTGTCATTAGGTGCATAAAATCACATGATATGACACCAATTTATTTTTAAGCACAAAATGTTTCACAAAATGCCATAACGTAGAGCCCTAGAGCTATTGCAATGCATATGATGAAGTAAACATGTATGTTCTGACTAACATCATTCTGCACCTGCAGCTTGCTGTATAGTACCGAGTGCACCTACAAGTTTACTGTGCACAGTATCAATGTGAAATAATGGAATTGAAGTAAGACATATCTCACCTGCACCACCCCAATCAGGATGAGCTTTGTTGTTATACCAGCCATCATAACTTTCACCTTCATAGGCTTCCTTGTCATTGATGGCAGCATCAGAACAAACCAGTACTGCAACAGTTAGAAAGCAGATGAGAAACATATCCTAGAGTCCTTCTGGTGGTTATGGTTGCTATACCAACCATTTGCATTCCTATTCCCCAGTGCTAGTTGTGATGTCACATGCTGGTGTTATAGCAATAATGATGTGTCACCTACTATAACATGCCCTAGCTATTAGAAGGTGTAGCTCTACAAAAAGAAGCCCGTACAATCTAGATATGCCTGTTTGTAAGAGGCAGTGCAATCTAATGGACATTTCATGAATAATTCTTAGAATAAAAAATTCCCCAACCCTACCTATAGATAGATAGTGGAAGAGCTTAATTGTAATAGCTTACACATACTATTAATTAATTAATTAAATGACATGAAACAGACTTTGTTTCAACAAGCCTAAAGTCACACACTGCCAACTGCAACCTGAAATGTTGACCCTGCTCTACATTTTACAATTTTACAATTCTGGAAGTTATACAAGTTAATTAATTTGACTAAACTACATAGTAACCAAGATTGAGAAAGCGGTCTCTGACCTGCTAGTACGTATACAAGCACAACCAGCTGCAGGAAGGCAAAATCTAAGAAGCACTCTGGTTTGTTCCCGCATTGTCGACGCTGTCCCAGCCTAACATGTCTCACACAACATCTCATCTCAAATACCAAGCAACCAAACGTACACGACAATAATGTCTACACGGATCTGACAGTTCAGGCAAATCTAAAAGCTTCCTCTCCAGACAATAACGCAAACAAAACGCGCGCAATCGCAGTCATTCTTCAGTGTCACAGCGGCGCTATGATTGTAGCCTCCTTTGACGCCTTTCGCAGCAAGCCATATCCTACTCTGTACGGTGCTAGCCAGACGGCAGTTACTGAAGACAAACTCGTAGTTGGTCTTGTGGTAGCCATTGGTGTTCTCGGCTTTACTCTTCTTGTCGTCTCTCCAGCAATCCGTGGAAGAAAGGTGAGATGTATGCAGTTGATCTCTCTATAGTTGCTAGCTCTCCGCTTTCCGTATATGCGGAGACATCGTACGATTAGAAGTTCCAAGTGTGTGTTACTAAGTAGACTGTACCCTGTGCTGCTCGAGAAAAGCGCTGTTAGGTGTCACAGAGCTTCATTTGTCCGGCATTGTCTAACATGTTGGCGCGAAACTTTGCAGGCTCTAGTCTACTTCCTAAAAGTCGGAGCATCTCTTTTCGTCGGCTGCACCATCATCGGTTAGCTTTTAGTTACTCGACTGGTGAATATCCATGCTTGACTGCCGGCCGATTGGTCTAGTTGGTAACTATGGTTACGGTTGGCAAACCGGAACAATCAAGACGCGCACAGCGTACAAGGCATTTACTAACCATGAAGTCGCTGCTCAAGTTGGACTGCACGTTGGCCTGCGAGGAATCAACATCACATTGAAAGGTGGGCATAGATCTACACACCACTACTAACATTTAGCATGCATGCAATCTTTTACCTAGTAATTAAATTAAAATTTTGTTAGGTGAGCCAGAACATCAATTAAAAGAACAGATTAACTACAACGAACGATTTTCTTGGGGATGGCAGCAGTTTAGGATTGGATTTGGACCCTATGGTAAGATCTACTTTATTGATAGCCAGTTAACTAGTAAATGCTCGGTTAGCATTGTGCTAGGCGAGCGATGGTGTTCCGTCTTTACCTATTCGCGTAACAATGGTTGCGTTACGTAGCAATAGTTTCTGTCAAACAAACGCGGGAACTCAGGAAACAGACTTTCAGTTGCTCTTCTAAAGTATTTTGCGTTCAATTATCTGAACTCAGCGTTCAATTATCAGACTCAGGCATTCAATTAACCGTTGCTTACGGCTGTTGTGCAATATCATGAAAACTGAATAGCTTACATAGTCTGTGGTTGGGCAGCTGCAAAAATATCATCATTCATCAGCTGTCTAGATGCAATGATTTGTAATTAGTCTTGACTTTAGCGTGAGTTTTTAGTGTGTGTTGTAGGATGACTTCCTTTGCACTAATCTTGGTGCCCCACGTTTCCGCAGAACCTCGCGTCCGTAGTAATACCATGCAACAGTCCATCATGCGTTGTAGTGGGTTTTTAGCTAATCACTAGCTCGAATTTCACTACTTCGCCTTCCCATCTTTCTTGAATCAATCATTTATTGTTCAGCTGAAACGTGAGTGAGCATCATAGCTAGAAAGATGTCATGAAAGAAATGTGCGACTAAAATAATTATTTCTATATTTGGTACTTCTAATTAGGACAGAACATCGGATAATTGAATGCCCGAATCGGATAACTGAACGCCCAATTTGGATAATTGATTGCCTGAATGGGATAATTGAACGCTGAGTTCGGATAATTGAATGCAAAATACTATAGCTGTCTTCAATTCTTCGTTTATGCTTCAATCGTCTCACTCGTTTACTGTGATAATCGCGTAACAATGGTCGCGTAGTCACGTGATAATGGTTGGGTAGCAATAATTTCTGTCAAAGTAACGTGTGGAAACTCAAAAAACAGACTTTTTCTTCTTTTAGCTTTTCCTTTCATTCCGTTTGTCACGAATCAGTCTCCTTTGCTCTTTAGTCGCGTAAGGGAGAA
Organism: Corticium candelabrum; assembly: GCF_963422355.1. Taxonomy (NCBI): domain Eukaryota; kingdom Metazoa; phylum Porifera; class Homoscleromorpha; order Homosclerophorida; family Plakinidae; genus Corticium; species Corticium candelabrum. Next base: position 860,287 of record NC_085089.1, on the reverse strand, counting down.
AAATCGAGAGTCGTTTCACTCTTCTCGCCAATAAATTATAATTGAGTCGACCCTCGAAAAGGGTCCCTTGCTTCAATTTTTAGCGCATATGTTACGGATTCAAAATTGCATTCATCTGGCATCGTTGTTTTGTCAATCCGTCTTTCTCTTTTGCCGTAAATACATATGACAAGTGCTGACGTACGCATATAAATATATAAATATATAAATATATAAATATAATATATCTTGAGCTCAATTGACATGACAAGAGAGAGGCTCGCTTCACTCGCCAATTAATTAATTAATTGATCCTTGTCTGCATGTTCCCCTAAGTGTGAACTTTGAAAATCTTCAATATTTTTGTTGTTTTTTTGGACTTTGCGATGATCTCAATATTGCTAGAAACCGCTAGGTCTAGCCTTTCCTACAAAGAAAACGGAAGGATAATAAGTTTGCCTATCAAAGACATAGGGGTGGAGCAATTAATGGTTAATTATTATCCAATTATCTTGTAAGAGCAACTGATCAGCAACTGGAAATTGGTGTAACATGCATGGTCCATGCAACTGGAGCAGCTCTTAGTAATTCATTACTCACTTCCAAGGTCACACTAAGGGGAATGACAGTTTTTAAGTAATTAGTCTGACAAGATAACTCTTGTAGCCACTTTTGCAGGCTGTTTGTAGATGAAATGTCTGCAGGGGTTTGCAAACATAAGAGCAATGATGCTAAACATCTAGCGCCAATATGACTCATCTGGCACTGAATAGGGACTACCATAGCCATACAGGAATTGTACATGCCTATGCATTTAAATTACTTTCTAAGTGCATGCACATACCCATTAGCCCCATCCCCAGACTCTCTTGCTCTACTACAGTAGTCTTGTCCGGTGCCTGTATGAGGAGTCTGGGGATGAGGCTATACACATACATGACGAGGCTACACATACATTACTAACTTGATGCTGTCTCAAATATATGTTCAATACCTACATCGTTAGTTTAATTAAAAACATAGACTTAAAACTACACATTAGTCTACAATACTTTTAAGATTTTAATTAAAATCACTAGATAGCCCACACCCTATGGGAAGACATTTCACACTAAAAACGATAGCTGTTTAGCCTAGTGTAGATCAGCATTAGCCTTTACAGGGGTGTCCTAACGTTTGAGGCCTGTAGCCCAAGACTTGGCAAGTTCTGGCGACAGAATGAACTTTGACGCCAACTGGCCAATTGCCGGGCTTTGTTGAGGTCACATGAACAGAGCAACATATTCACTTTTATTTGGATATCTTTACACAAAGTTCACAAAGGAAACTCATAAACAGATCTCTCTTCAAGACCAACAGCCATGCATACGCGCAATAGTTTCACATTCTACTACAAAGTTCATTTTTAGATGGGCTGGTGTACTGAAACTTAGCTCTCTCACATTCACTACTGTAGCTCAGCTGCTGTACTGAATGCACATGCTGACACCTTACTTTAGCACAGAACACCTGCACGCCTCTGGACAGATAAAATAATAGTGTGCAACATGTCCCTCAATTAATTGGTACCTTTTGTGAAGTCTATTGCGCCAAATAAGTACTACTCTACTTGATTGTTTATTGCTGATGTGGCCACACCATTCTCAGCAGGTCTATATCCACTTCAAGACTACTACATTACTGGAGTCAGGAGTCTACCATCGCCTGAAGGTCTGAGTCACTTCAGAGTTCTACATGTCTGTCGCCAATTTTGGCAACATGGCGACAACTTAGACACCCTGCCTATAAACCAAAAAAACTGCTTTGAGTGGCAGATGCTGTTTAGGTTAATTGGTCTTAATTTATGACTTGCTAACAGTTGGTCATTCATTAGAACTTATGATAATAGATGTTCCAGATGTTGATGTTTACTCAATTATGAAGACTGACACTCACTCATCTGCATGACGATGAATCACTGACAGAAGCAAAATTAGGTTTTGAAGAGTGGGGAGAGTGGAGAGAGTGTTCAGAAGTCCCAGAATTAGATGAAGACATAGTGTAGTGCTTTGTTCTGAGTTAGGAATTAAGATTTCATTCAATTAGTGTGCAACAAGATTTCATTAAATTGACTACAGTCACCTTGAATGTCCTGGACAGCTGCCATTGATGTCTGGACAACTTCCAAGTGTTCTGACAATTGTTTGAACACTTGGAAAATTCTAATCTAAGGCCTGCAGTACCTAGGTTTGAGTGTCCAGACCGGTTGGAGACATTCACCACTCAAAGGAAACCACCAACTCTCTATCCTCCAATCAGGATTTTACACGTTTGGTTAGTGTTTGTACTACTTTCACGATAATTGCTGATAGCAATGCTCTCTGCTATTGGCTCTCTGCTAATGCATTTGTGACTGAGTGAGTAGTCAATTGCTTTAACCATCTGATATCACATTTTGTCAGCGTGTGAGCTACACCTACATGTTGTCTTTTCCTTTGTCTTCCTTGTCTTCTACAAAGCGTGGTATTTGCACTCAACTCAGGGCGACACCCAGAGATATGATTTGCATACGTTGTGGTCGACCTTTGGTTGGCCGACCTCTGTGGTACGCTTTGAGTCTAGCGCTCTTAGAACGAGAGACAGACAACGAGAAGAGCTGGAAAGAGTTGACCTGTTGTTTGTAGACTTGGATGGCACCCGTCGAGACTGCAGGCACTTGCGTCAAGGCGAAATTACATTAGCAAAGAGCCAATCGCGACACAAACATTGATGCCACTCTGATTGGAGGATAGAGTCGGTGGTTTACTTAAGTGACTTATGTCTCCATCCGATCTTTCTTCTCCGAGAGGGGAGACAACTGGCTGGACATTTGAGCATATCTACGCAGTACCATGCAGGCATTCAAGTTTTTGCTGAGATATCTTATTTTTATATCCTAAAGCCTCTCTCACACAATACTGATATAGGGAATGTAGACAGGAGTAGAGTGCTTCATTACGAAGTGAGACGTTTGTAATTGTTTCCCTTGTAAAGTTTGCACCAGAACCGTACAATGTTTTGCTTGTAGAGGTTGCTGATGGTCAATAGTTCAATTACTTTAAGACACTTGAAATTGCACCTTGAGAAAATCAGTGGAAAATTTAGTGCACATGCTGTTAGTCTAGACCTGTCCAAGCTGGCTTGGCACTGCAAACTTGAGCTTGGTGCTACATGCAGTGCAATAGTGCCAGTTGCACACCTCTGTGGTGTGTGAGCGTGTGTGTGTGTGTGTGTGTGTGTGTGTGTGTGTGTGTGTGTGTGTGTGCATGTGTGTGTGTGTGTGTGTGTGTGTGTGTGTGTGTGTGTGTGTGTGTGTGTGTCCGTGCATGCATGCATGTGTGCGTGCATGCCTGCTTGTGCATGCGTGTGTGCATGCACGTGCACAGCTGTTGGTCTGTTTGTCTGTATGTATGTCTGTCTGTAATGGTGTAGCTGCACCAGGAGGGTCAGAATTAACTTAAACTTGGCATAGAAATAGATACTGAACTTGCTCATTTTACTGATGATGGCTGTTCTTGTAAGAAAGAAGTCAGTATTCTACTGCTACTGCATGGTCATGCACTCTGCTCTATGATTTTATTTTGTCTGTTTTCTCTTCTTGTAAATGACAAGGGTGCTGATATCACGAGCATAAGACAGCAGACACGCATGTTGCTGATGATTCCAGGCAAATTTCTCATAGGAAAATAACTGTTAATGTTATAGAAACTTGTTGCTCATTGCTTGTTGCTCATTGCTTGTTGCTTTGAGTTTAACCGTGTCTTAAAATCTTGCTGAACTGGAACTTTATTGCAATGAGTTTTATCCAGTAACTTGGCTGCTGCTTGAAGTCAGAGTAGATATACTGCACAATATTTGACAGTTATCATAGATAACTGCTATATACATCTGATACTCATACATGTACCAACATTAAAATATTTATAGCCAATCAACTCAACAGAGAATTTCGAGATGCTCAATGGCGAGGTATGCCTCTACCCATTTTATGGATTGCAGAATATTTCACTTTAGATGGAGAAAACATTCGCTGGAACAGAGGATACCGAGAAGCTGGATTCTACACTCATGGCTTGCTCTGGTATGAATATAGCAGAAACATTGTGCACGTTGATATTTTTGTGATTTTGGTGATATTTTGCAGGACTGCATTTGGTTTATGGCTGATTGTCAATTTTCTTTTTTTGTATTCTCCTCGAATTGGTTGTTATATGTGGGGTCTTACTGGCGTCATTTTACTCACATCAGTCATAATGTATACTGGCATAATTCACAAATGGCCTGAGCTAAAAATCCCATTTCGAGATGGAGATTTAGAGCTGAATTATGGCTGGAGTTTCTGGCTCATCGTTGCTTCAGGAATGTTTTGTATCATTTCTTTTCTTGCTCTGTTTGTTCTCGATTGGAGATGGTCACTGCTCTTCATGTCACTATTTGACTTGACGAATGAAGACTGCTTGCTGCTTGAAGAAGATTCACAAGAAACTAAACCTCTTACACTTGCACCTCAAAGACCCAGACCTGTTCGAAAATCGAGAAGTCGACATTCCCAAATCAAGCCTATGTATTCTGTTGAGAAAGTTACTATTGAAAACACTTCTACATGCACACTCAATGGCAGGACATCACGGCTGACCAGCAGTGCTGTAGAAATGGAAGTTTTTGTTGCAAAATCCTCAGAAGACTCGATATAAAATGTACAATGGGTACACTGATAGATATTAATAAGGGCTGTCACGGCAATGAACAAGGATACACAGGGCATGAATTTAATCGACATGAAGTTGTACTTGCAGTAAATTGTCTTAGAACTTTGATCTAGTTTGCTTAGTGCTGGATTTTCTTGGTGTGTCCATACTGATAGTATAGAACAGGAGTGTCAACAGAAAAGCAAAGAAATGTGATGTAGCGCACTCAGTTGTACATTCTACGTTCATCTATACTGTATGTGTGTTTAGTAGCTACCTAACTGATCATACCAATACTCTTGAATTTTACCAACAGTTGATAAATTAATTAACTTAATAGTTTGTTAGCTAACGATTGTTGTATTTCTAACTTGCTTCACGGCATATACTATATATTTAATCAATCAGTCCGTGCTTTCTGGTAATGTCATCCCGGTGTGGAAAATAGAGAGTTATTTTGGGTTGGACAGACTGAGCCTAGTTAGGACATTCTTGTATGGTGTTACATGAACTTAGTGCCACCCCTACTGCAGCCATTTTGCATTTAATTATTGATAACCAACTTTCAAGGGAGAAATGCAGCTGAGGTTTCTCTGGATAAGTAAAGCATGCTAGGAGGCACCTAAGTTCATGAAATTAACAGATACACTACTGGAAAGGCCATCACGTGCTAAGAGAGTGACTGACAAGGTTTACCATATACCCATAAAGTGGATGTTGTGTCCAAACTCATCCCAAAACTGGCGCAGTATTTGGTCGGATAAACAACACATTTGGTGGGACATCGTCCTATGTCCTACAATGTACCATTATTTTCCAACTGCATGCAATATCTGCTGGATCATCTATCATTAGTACGCATGATGTGTGTGACACTTGAGTATATAGTTGATTGTGCATTGTGCAACTCCATCCACAAACTTTCATCTAGTTATAGATATCTCAATCGTTTCTATAGCAATAAATAGAATGAGTAGTGGAGCTCGTGATCACCGAGTCGATCGTCATGTGACTTCTTCTAGGACGAGCGCTCGAAGAGAAGGAATGCGCAGGAGTACGTACTCCACTAACTAATCGATCCATCCAAGCGGTTGCTGCAAACTGTTAGGCCAGCATGACGTGTCGGTTCGTGCTAACGTGGCTGTTTCTAGCATTCACAGGTCTCCATCAACATCTAGCTACAAGTGCGTTGCTTAGTTACTTTCATATTGAACAATTAACTATGTGTCCTTACGATTTTTGTTTTTGCTTGTTTTGGTTTGTTTGTTGGGGTGATAAGTTTAAACCACTGTATCTGTACATTGTTTCTGCACTCTTGTAAAGAACATTCTCTTTTTACGAGTTTTCATATCATTCAAAATTTAGTATGCTTTGAGCTAGTTAGTAACTTGATTCCGTATTCCAAAACTTAATTGTCTGTACTGGCAAAGGCAACAAGTAGACAACTCAAGAGAGTCACTTGGACAAGACAAATAGTAGCATGGGACAGCACATGCAGTATAATCTAGTCAACTTTCTCATTACTATCAATGGAACTAGAAATGGTTGCCAATTCTTGAGCAACATTTCTGCTATAGGTTGCTGAAAATCACCAAGATCTCTATTATACTGCAAATAATAATTCACTTGTTTATAAAACCAAGATAATTCAGTCTGAGAATCAACAAAATCATTCTCTTGACTGCATGGCCAGCACAAAACCCTACTTTAAATTGTGTTTGTCCTTCGTATTGTCTACTGATTGTTTGCCTGTCTGTTTGTCTTTTTGTTTGTCTGTCTGTCTGTCTGTTTTTCAAGACAGACACAGACATGTAATTAGCTTTGGTAATAATATGCAATTGATAATACAATTAGAAAAGTGCAAAGTACTCAGATAATTTAATCCTGTTTACAACTACTACTACAAAAGACTATTAACAGATAAAAGCTATATAATTGAACTAGCAGCATATGATATGTACACAATATTTACTAATTAAGCGTTATCTGGTTGGTATATAAACAGGTACATGAAATAATCATTAGACATTTCTATAATCATTACAAATCAGATCATTTAATGCAGACAGCATAATACTAATGAATGATGACAACATAATTATAACGGTGCTGGTTAATTGCCACACAACTATTGAGGCAATCTATATGTAGAGCTAGCATTGGTTTAGTTTGAATTAAGTTAATTAAGTTAAGTCAAGTTAATTAACATTTCTTAGTTACTTGAGTTGATAGTATCAGTCATTGTGTTGTTGACACTTGTACATTGGATATGCCTTTTGTATCTATGTACAGTGACTGGGGTCAACAGTTTCAACCACTGTATCTGTACAGTGCTTCTGCACTCTTGTAAAGAACATTCTTTTACAAGTTTCAGTTCGTTCATAATTTAGTACACTTTTGAGCTAGTTTACTAACTTGATTCCGTATTTCAAACCTTTATTGTCTGTACTAGCAAAGGCAACGAGTAGACAACACAAGAGAATCGCTTGGACAAGGCAAAACTGTGAAGAATGGACCAATGTTGCTAGTAGCATGGAAAGGCATGTGCAGTATGATGGAGTCAACTCTCTCATTACTATCAATGAAACTAGAAATGGTTGCCAATTCTTGAGCAATAGTTCTGCTAGATGTTGCTTAGGAAATTCACCAACATTTCTATTATACTGCAAATAATTATTCACTTGTTTATAGAGCCAAGATCATTCAGTCTGGGAATCAACAAAATCATTCTTTTGACTGCATGGACAGCACAATGCCCTACTCTAAATTGTTTTGTCTGTCCTGTACTGTCTACTGTTTGCTTGCCTGTCTGTCTGTTTGTCCATCCGTCAGTCTGTCTGTCTGTCTGTCTGTCTGTTTGTTTGTCTGTCTGTTTTTAATCCATTAGGTCGTAATTGATGAACGGAGTTATGGACTGATATGGATTTCCTTACGTTTGAACATTTGCTTGTTGCATCTTTAAAGTTTTGAAGTCTAATTAAAATCAATAAAACAATCTGTCTAAATATTAATTGATTTAATACAGGTAATTTTGACAGTCAAAAGTTTGGTCCAAAGGTGAGCAGGCTATATAGCTGTGGAAGAACACGGACGAGACCAGACAAAGAATCATGGTGATGACAGACTTTAGAGTTAGATAAAGACTGAGTCAGAATAGTCATTGCATGTTAGTTAGTTTGTATTTCTGTCTCTATTGTCTGTTATATGCAGCTCAAATTAGAGCACTGTACCTGTAATGGCTTAATACAAAATATATATTAGAATAATACGGGCTTTGGTTTCATACGCACTTCATCACGTGATCCTCTTTCCTGTCTGTTTCCGCGCGAACCTAATTAGTTTGGTATAGCAAAAAATCGCTACCACGAAGCGTAACTTTTAGTGACATCACTACTACACGAGAGAGCACCTGCGTGTTTGAAAACCAGTTGTCAGTTCCTGCAGAGAGTGTGCATTCTTCGAGTTGACAGACTGAGAGTGAGATTGACAGTAAGACTGTTCAGTTGAATTGATTGTTTCGTGAAAGAGAGTTGTACACCGCAATTGATGAATGCAGAGTTTACGAGTGTCTTGATCACTTCAAATTGATTATTGAAAGCGAAGAATTTGGTGAGTCCTGACTGAGAGAAGAGAGGAGCTAAGATCATATTAGACAGCTCTGAATTCACCAGTTCTTGACAAAGACTTCAATCGGTTAACAGATCGCACTGTGTGTGTGTGTGTGTGTGTGTGTGTGTGTGTGTGTGTGTGTGTGTGTGTGTGTGTGTGTGTGCGTGTGCGTGTGTGTGTGCGTGTGCGTGTGTGTGTGTGTGTGTGTGTGTGCGTGTGCGTGTGTGTGTGCGTGTGTGTGTGTGTGTGTGTGTGTGTGTGTGTGTGTGTGAGTGTGTGTGTGTGTGGGTGTGTGTGTGTTTTGATCGGTTGGTGGCCTGAGAGATTTGTTAAGAAGTCGGTGAAAAAGTGTTACTTTCAGATCAGTTGGTGACCAAAATCAAAGAGAGTGAGTCAGTGTGTGTTTCAAGCTGATCGAGAGTGCGTGAGACAGAGACTAATAGTTCAATAGATCAATTCCTGACCGACTAAAAGAAAGTCACATCAATACAGACTGAAATTGTGAGAAAGTGTGAGACTTGTGACTGAAAGCAAATATTTAGAGCTCCAGCAAGTGATATTATAGCAGCAAGATACAGGTGAGCTTTATCTGAAGTATTCTTACAATACTTATAAGTACTTTAATCGTAGGTCAAAATGGAAAGTCAGTACAATGTCATCGATGTAGATGAAATAGATGATGTAACTTCGACACGAGAGTTGATAGACGATGATGTGGAGCGCCTAACATGTAATAGATGGTTAATTAAATGACAAGATAATAACTAATACAGTTGTCCGCTAATTGACACACACGCCTACTAATTTAAACAAGTATATTCAGACTGGTAAACTCATCTGTTCGGTAGATTATATCCAATTACATACATTTACTTCTACAGTCAAGTCCTGGACAAGTAAGAAACAATTTCTATTTAGTACTATTCAAAATTATACTGTAGTTTCTAAAGATTGCATGCTGATGCTTATATAATACAGGACAACACCGTAGTGCTCAGCAGCTTCTTGATGCAGAAGATACACCGTAGTGCTCAGCAGCTTCTTGATGCAGAAGATACTCACTACCGGCCAAGAAAGTGTCACAGGATGGTACAGAAAGGTGCCTGGCAGCATCATTTAAGCTCTTCACCTCATCTCATTTAAAAATACACGAATAATATAATTTTGTGGCCCTAGGTTGACCTGTTTGGGTGTGACAGGCTACTGTGCATTATAAATGACAAGGGGAACCACTGGACATTGATGGTAAATGTCAATAACCTATACATCCTCTGCAACTTTCACACCAACACATATGCAGAATAGTTTCAATAGTGTACTATTTGTTGATACTTAGGTCATTGACAACACACAGAAAGAAATGAGGTACTATGACTCACTTGGAGGTGAAGGAAATGTATACACTAATGCTTTGAAGTATGCTACATCATTTGTATCAATGCTGACAAACACATGAACATGATTTGCTGTTAGGAAGTATCTTGAAAATGAGAGCATTCGACGTCAGAGCACAATGTTTGACTGGAATGGGTGGAAATTTTGCAATGCCGAAGACATTCCACAGCAAGAAAACAATCAGGACTGTGGAGTCTTTTTACTTGAGGTAAGGATCTGTTCTGTTGGTTTCAATACCTAAATTTTTAAAGGGATATGTTGCCGTACATCAACATTATTACTTAGGTCCTAGATACATACTTATAGTTATTATGGACTTCGCTAAGTTAGCGACAAGTTAGTTATAACATGCACACACACACACACACACACACACACACACACACACACACACACACACACACTTCAATTTCAATTCAAAACTAGTAATTAAAGCTGTGTTTACAGTGTCAGTTCCACAGCTATACGCCTTCTAAACACCGGGATGGGATTGTCACAAAGAATTATGAAATCCTGCTAAGTGATTGGACCGCATTGAGGGCATGGCACATTCCTGAGCATGACATACCTATATAGTCAAAGATCCATCCACATATCAACACATTCGTCCACATGGCCCGCAAACCGGAAGTTGTGAGTTTTACAATGTCTCGTTGTTTATGGCTCATAGATGAAACAAATATGTAGCCTTGTGCAATTCAATGCTTAATTAATTAACAATTGAGATACATTGTTGTGAGGCCTGAAACAGTTCCCTGTATCTACAAGTTGTTTTCACATAGTCAATATACTGTCAGTAATATGGTTCTTATTGCAGTACACAAGGTGCCTCTTACTCAGCGAGCCCATGACATTTAATCAGGTAGACAAGTATCCAAACATCAAAATATTTCTGAGAAAAAAGTTAATTCAAATGTTTTTACAGGGTTCAGTATCCGGTATCAGACAGCGTATTGCAAGTGAGCTACTGAGCGGTTGCCTTTTCAGTGAAATCTCTAATAAATCCTTGCCAGTATCCCTCTCTCACCTACTATCTAGTGTTGATGTCAGCAATGTGGCTTCAGATTCTGACCTTCAATCTGAAGGCTCTGATTCTGAAAGTGAGACCACTGCTAACAGGACTCACTGTTGTAAAAGGGTGAGTCATGTGCCTCCGATTTCGCAGTCCTCAAGTGACTCAGAATTGGACATAAGCCAGCTTCCAAAGTCATGGTGCCAACTTAGGCCTGAATTGCAAAGTGTACTACCACCAAATGATAGTTACACCTACATTATTGAAATGTTCCAAAATCTTGACCCACACACTTTCTCTGGTGCTCATTCTACAAATTTCACTACAGAATTCCGGGTGAACTTGGAAGATGAAGAACAGGCTAGAGAATGGGTTAATCTGATGTCCAAGCAATGCAAATGCACATACAGAGTAACACGAACATACAGCCTTCACTTAAGAGAGTTCTGTTCAAAACAGACATGCACTGCCAACACTTCAGAAAAGCGCTAACACAGAAGGAATTGTCTCATAAGAAAACCAAGCCCCAAAACAATGATTTCAGGTGTACGATGCAAGAAAAGTCAGTGCCCATCAACTGTACATATTACAGTCCAAAAACCACCGCAGCTGAAAGCTCCAAACTATTGACACACACACCAAACCACCATAAAAGTCAATTTCCACCATAATCACCCCATTGACTCAGCACATGTGCTTGGATTCAGACCAGTACCACATAGCACAAAGCAAGAGTATGCTAATCTATTCGTGTTAGGTCATTCTGCTTCATCAGCACATCATCACTACGAAGAAGAGATTATGCAGAAAGAAGACCAAAGTAGCATTGCCGACAGTGCAGTCAATCCAGGCATACAGTGGGTACATCGATTCTATCGCAAATGGAGAAGTGAACACCTAGGTCCTGAGAATGAGAAAGACCTCTTTGACCGTCTTGAGCAAGAAGTAAGAATGTACAATGAAACCAACAATGCCGTTGGTGGGAAAGCGAAAATGCTGTGGGAAGTCAGTTCTGATAACTCAGATGTTGACCATGATAGTGATGATGATGGTGATAATGACACGCCTCCAAAGTCAAAATGGAAGAAAATCACCCATACCGCACCCTTTGTGTCTGCCATCTGCACACCCCTAATGGCACGAGTTCACGAAAATGTCATACAATCTGCTGAATTAGTTTTCTGTGATGCTACCTCTTCTCTAGACAGAAACAATGTTTCATTATTCATTTTGTCAACTGCCCACCCTGCAGGGGGCCTACCACTAGGTGTAGTACTGGCTTCTGATGAAAGAGAAGAAACCATTACCAAGGGCCTTCAAATGTTAACAGAAATACTTCCATCACAAGCATTTTACCACAACGGAAAGGAAAGAGGGCCGTTGCTCATTATGACTGATGACAGCACCACTGAGAAAGCAGCTTTTAGATCAATGTGGCCACATGCAAAACAGCTACTCTGTACTTTTCATTTTCTACAGAGAAGATGGACATGGTTGTATGAAGGCAAAAACCACATTCTTCACTCAGAACGTGCTACACTCCTAAAGCTTGTAAAAGTACTTTTGTATGCCAAGTCTGAGAAACTCCTGCAGCTAGAATATAAGAGGTTTCTAGATCACTCTACAGTACGTAAGTACCCAAACTTCATGAGGCATATGCAGGCATTGTGGCCTCGTCGTCAGGAGTGGGCCTTGGCATACAGATCAGATATTCCAGTAAGGGGAAACAACACTAACAACTTATCTGAAGCGGGCATACGTATTTTGAAAGAGATAGTATTCAGTCGAGTCAAGGCATATAATCTTGTAGAGATGTTTCAGTTTGTAGTTGAGAAGATGGAGTGCTACTACAAGAGAAAGCTCCTTAGTGTAGCACACAACAGAATCGATCGCTACATACAAGTCAAATTCCGTGGTATTAGTGCTGGCAAACTAAAGAAAGAACACATTGCACAAGTGCCTAGTGATGATAATCTATTCACAATCAAAAGCAGACGAGATCCAGACTCCTCATACAAAGTTGACATGGAAGTAGGCACATGCTCCTGTATTCGAGGAACAGATGGCTCACCGTGTTCTCATCAGTTAGCAGTTGCCTTGCACTTTCGAAAAGCTTCCTTGAATTGCATTCCAACTCTACACCCATCTTCTCGCAGACTGTTAGCTTTCATAGCTCTGGGAAAAGAAGCAAACATGGATATTAGTTTCTATGCCTCAGTATCCCAACATCTTGATGAAACAATCCCGACTAGATCAATGAATACACCTGAAGATCCAATGTTCCCAAACATTTCAGCCAACTTATGGGCAAAGATCACACAAGACTGTGAAGATACGGACATTGGCCAAGTTCAAACCCATGAAGATTCAATAAATCCAAAAGATGACCAGGATCCAGTCACTCTGTCAGCACAATTAGACAGTGTAGTCGCTGACTTGAAGTTACGTCTTGAAAAGGATGATCCCCAGCTACAAACAGGAGTGGAAAAGTTCATCTACAGATACAACAAAATGAAATCCCAGTCAACTGCAGTTATAGCATCCTCGTTTCACTGCTTTGGTTCAGTATACGGATGTAGTGGAACAGTGACACACATACAAGGAGGAGGAATTCGCAGAGGAAGAAGAATTCCAGTTCAGGCAACTGCATCGGGAAGAAGAAAGTATGGGTCAAAGGGGAAAAGGCTCGCTCAGCAAGGAAGACCAGCTAAGGCAAATATGGGCAAGGAAAACAAGCAGCAAACCCAAACACGTTACAGTCTGCCCATTCGCAATAAGCCAAAAGGAAAACGACGTCATGATTTAGCATTGAGTGTCCAAACTGGCACTCAAAATGCTGGAAAATGGTAACACAAACAGAACTGAAAAACAGCTCAGTCTAGAATTAGTTAATTCATGAAACATAAGGAGAAATGTTCACAGTAAATGCTTGCTATTGCTATTGGCACACTGTGTTTGAAAAAACACTTCACAATTAAGAAGCTTGATAAAAGTACTAAAAACACAACTGGCACTATGGTGCAGTTGCTTTTGAAAACTTGGAACTTGCCCTTAATTGTTTCATTACTAATATACTAAATAATGGATTGTACACATGGTAGGTCATTCCATTAGTTACACAAACATCTGGCTCTATTATGGACAAATCGGCTTTACTCATGCCACTTGATGCTGATTTAGAACACTCACTTGCGTATACACGTTAGTGTACAACTGCATGTCTATCTGTTTCTATGGTGATGAATGGTTACAACCTAACAAGCATATTAGACACTTTTATAATTCAACAATCGGTGCATGCATTCTATCGAAGTTGTGTTTTTAGACATACTCTGCCTTTGCTATATTTTGGGTAGGTCAGCTTTACTCACATCGCTAATAATATTATACACCCACTTGCTATATACAGCCATTGTGATCGACATGCGGGATAGTGTGGCATAGCGTTACCAATACACAGACAAACAGACAAAGACCCCTGAATTTGTGTTTTTGTTGCTTAAGAGACCACCCCTACACATTTATACCGTAGATCGCCTAGATGTTTGAGATGGTCTAAATTAGTAGTTACCCCTAGTTGAGATCTCTTACTAAAGTTTTAGTACTTATTGTGGATCAATTGCAATTAAATTCTATGTATTATAGATTTAAATATGTACAGTTAGTTATGTTAGTTAATGTCAAAATATACATCATCACTTCACAAAGAGCCATAATGCAATTATTTCTTATTATGTCTAATATATATATATATATATATATATATATATATATATATATATATATATATGCTGTTCAAATACACACACACACACACACACACACACACACACACACACACACACACACACACACACACACACACACACATACACACACACACACACACACACACACACACACACACACACACACACACACACACACACAGTACACTACTTATATAACTGTCATTCACGTCACCAACCATATAACAATGCCATAATAATTATATAGTTTGCAATACAATACCAGTTGGCAATAGGCATATACAACGTATACCTATAAGTGTCAACAACGCAATGACTGATACCATCAACTTAATTAAGTAACTGAACTTAAATTAATTAACTTAATTTAATTAAAACCAAGGCTAGCTCTAAACATACATTACCTCAATAATACTGTAGCTGTGTGACAACCAGCAGAGTTATGAATATGTCGTCGCCATCCATCTACAATGATTGTATGCATTAGTAATTATTATGTGGTTTGCATTAAATGATCTGATTTGTAATGAGTATTGAAGTGTCTATAGATTATTTCATTTACGTGTTTATAGCAACTAAATAATGCTTAATTAATAAATATTGTGTACACGCACATATCGTATGCTGTCATTTTAATTGTATAGTGTCTATCTGTTAATAAATCTTTTGTAGGAGTAGTTGTGAAATAGAATTAAATTGCCTGAGTACTTTGCACTGTTCTAATTGTATTGGTAATTCATTAATTGCATATTATTTAATTGGACACAGGAAATAAATTTGCAATAAATAGTACACAATTTGATGTATGCAGTGCACGCCACAATGTAAATATTGACGCACAATTTAATCCAGATAATTAATAATGTGCGTAGCAGATGCGTGCACCCAAAAAATATTTCAAGAAAACTGCAATTTTTTTATTTAACCGCGAAACATAGTAATTAAAAATCACTTTACCTGCCGTCCAATTCATTTGAAGTCGATTTGTGCCGAGAGAGCAACGTTCAGCGGACAACACTCAAAACTGAGGCCTCCTTTCAATAAACGGTGCAGGTTACTGCTCGAAAGATGCGCAAATAGACAGCAGTTCGTCTAAGTCAAAAACGCGGTTGTAACATGTCCATTCACTACCCAGAATCAATTGGCGCGCCGATAAGTTCCCTAACCTCGTCCCCCCCAAAAAAAATCGCCCGTGGCGGTCCTAACCTAGTGAGCCCTATTAGTAAGAAAACTGCCATGCATTGGGCTGTTAATCGTCGGGATCTACAAAGGGTGTGGCTGCTGCTTCAATTTGGTGGTGATCAAAGAACAAGAAAGGACGGTCTGAGTGTACATGACACCGCGACAGATGGCTGAACGGCAGCTGGCGAGAGCTACTAGGAAAGGGGAGCAGGACATACTCCTTCAGGATTTGTGAGTCCTCGAGATGTGATGTGTTTGCGAGAAATGATGGATAGTCTAAACTATTTTGATGGTGAGTTGTGTGTGTGTGTGTGTGTGTGTGTGTGTGTGTGTGTGTGTGTGTGTGTGTGTGTGTGTGTGTGTCGCATGCATTTACCAAGCATTTGCTATTTGTCTGCCTGTCTTTTTTGTTCCTTTGCATGTGTCTACCTCTATTCTTGCATCATGCCCACGTCTGTAGGTCGTCTACGAACTCTATACGAATTATTTCATGTATCTATTCGCCAACTGCTTGGTCCATCAAGAATCGACAAATCAATCAACTTCCCTTACCACCTTCACTCAGAATGTACCTCAAAGACATGTTCTACAGGTCACGTCCTGACAGTCGATGACACTGTTCATTTTGACCGAGTTTACTATGGACCTCAATTATATACAGTTGTACACATGAAGAATATGGATTATGTCGTTGCTGAACGATAATAGATGGTATTATTGTTTTATGAGATTTGAGCGGTTTCTGAACGTTTGGTGATGTATGAGGTATGTTTGATAGAAGAACGTCAATATGGAGCTTGATGTGATATAATAATATAATATGGTATCATTAGATGCTCTTACACTTGCATACACGCGAAGTATCTTACCATAAACATACAGTTGGATAAACGTAACAAAATGTCAAATACACACAAACTAAAATAAGGTAATTTGTTAACACAAAATGTTATGGACATTTCAGACTTTCTATTGAACTGATGGTATTGAGTCTTTCCCATTCTCCTGCTGTGATGAGTTCTCCATTCTGATTTGAGAATGCAGCATGTGCCCAACGTTTGTGTGTCATGTGTGGAAGAGGAAGCCATTTGGTAGATTTCTCATCATCTAATTCTACAATATTAGAATGAGAAAATAACCCTCAGTTGTGTCCTTTTTCCAGTCCCCACTAGTCTGTTGCTGACTGACATCAGTGTTGGGTCATATGTGGTTGTAGAGGGGATTGTTCTCCATTTTCTATCACGAAAATCTGCACACTCACAATAGTACTAAAGCAAGATCCATCAGTCCATCCTCCCCCTACAAACACTGTGTTGTTTATAATAACAGAAGAACAGCGCAATGTTTTGTTTGCATGTCATCCATCTTAGAAAAATTACTGCTATGAAGGTCACACACATGTACTGTGTTCACTTTCTCCCCTGACTTGGTCCTACCACCCACCACATACAGTGAGTTGTCGTGAAGAGCAACAGATACACCATCCAACTGCAGTTCGTTTGGTAGAACTGTGAGGAAACGCCATTTGTTGTCTTCATTCAAATTAAATCGTTCAATCACAAACTGATGTTTATCTCCATCATACAGACACCCCAGACACACACCTTGATGACACACTACATTCCTGATGTGACCATTCTTTCTGACAAACATGTCCCACTTATCATGTTTATAAGTGAGAACATGCAGATTACCATCATAACCTCCTACCACTAGTCTGCCTTCAATCTCTCCCATTCTATTATATGGCCACCTGTAATGAGGCATGTGTACATTCCACTGTGTCCATGATGGAATACTGTCATTGATCTAGAATCAACACAACATGTACAATAAATGGAAACGAAAACATTATAAAAAGATAAAATACAAAATAAAAAAAATTCACATCAGATGTGTTTACATGTCTGCATTAAGTCTAAACTATTCTAGAAAACAATCAAACATCACATCAAAAGATACAATATAACACACCTATATTCAATACACTCTTTTACCCACTCTTCTTCCTCCCACCAATCCCTTTAACCTTGTTTTAAGTTTATTTCTTAATTTTGAACACACAAACACACACACACACACACACACACACACACACACACACACGCACACACACGCACACACACACACACACACACACACACACACACACACACACACACACACACACAATGGACAAATGTCAAGCCCTCCACGTCATTCGTGAATGACGTCAACCTTAAGGTCAGTTGCGGAGATAGCTCCTCCTGCCTCTAGAGACAGGGCCTCCATGCGCTACGAGGAGGCTTAGGGCCAGCGCTACAATCCACCTGGAGCTTGGCCAGAGTCATCCAGGGGCACTGACTATGACGCAGCTTTGGGACTGGACACCAAGGCCCCCACGTACCCGTCTGCTCCACGAAGTTACAGTACTGCCAAGCCAGCGGTCATGTCCACTCCAGTCAATGACCAGGTACTCATTTATATTCCTGAGTCGAGAGAAGCAATTTTGTGTAAGTTTCTTGCTTAAGGAAATTATGCCATAGCTCGCCATCACAGTGACTTGAACCTGCAACACTGCAAGGTCCCGGATGTTTTTCATTTTCCAAATGCACTCTCTAACCAATTGAGCTACACACACACACACACACACACACACACACACACACACACACACACACACACACACACACACACACACACACACACACACACACACACGCACACACACACACACACTTCACTTCTTCACTTCACGCTGTGTTCATTCAAATGAGAAACGTTGCAGGCCGAGGTCACCATAGGCTATATCGGAGGAGGGGATGTTCTCTGACAGCAGAAACGCTCGTGGTTGTGGAGGCCTTGTTGGCGGAATGTTTGGTGACAGTACTGACATTGACTAGTCAGGGACTGACCATGTTTCTGTCTCTGGTGGTTTACAAGGCCAGCATGATTTACAGCAGTGAATCCACAACCATCAAAGCTGCAGTGTAAAGCAAACTCTGATGTCGTTTGCCTTGCTTCGCGGCTACGTTTCTGCTCATCCTTGCGGTATTTCTCTTGTTCTTCCTTCTTGAAATTTACTTCCTGTGTGGCAGCCCAGATCTGATTCCTCCACTCATTGCTCTCTTCTGCTAGTATCCTCCAAACCCCATCAAGATTGCAATTCCTTAAATGCCTCAGTACTAAATCGTTCCATCTCATTCTCTGGCCTCCGACTGAACGTCTACCTTGTGGTGATGCACACACCAAAAGCTTCCTTGGTAGTGTAATGTACAGTACGCTTGGGAATGGGTAGCGTACGTTAGAAAAAGGGTGTCAAGTAATTACCTCGTGTTTTCTCGGTCTGTACTTAGTCTGTAGTGATTTACTTTTACAATACAACCCGTAGCTTGGAACGGATGTTACATGGTGACAGGAGATGGCTTCTCAGCAGTTACCGTTGCCAGCCCGATGGATTTTAGCGGCAACCTAGCCATTGAGTGGAAAAGATGGCGCCAACGCTTTGAAATCTACCTAACAGCATCCGGTCGACAGGAATCTACTGACAAGGGTAAAAGTCTCTCTCCTTCTTCATGCGCTTGGATCCGAAGGCATCGAGATCTACAATACATTCACTCTGACGGAGGAGGAGCAGACGAGTTTCGCAGCGATACTACAAAAGTTTCACAATCATTTCGTACCAAAACTGAATATCACATACGAACGTCACCGATTCTTCACCCGGAATCAGAAACCAGACGAGACAGTCGATCAGTATGTTACAGACCTTCGCATTCTCGCGCGTACGTGAGAGTTCGCGACATTGAAGGACTCTCTCATCAGAGACCGTATGATATGCGGAGTGGCGGACACTCGTCTTACGGAGAGACTTCTAAGAACTACTGACCTGGACTTAGAAAAGACCATTAGCATCTGCCGCGCCGCAGAGTCGTCGCAAGAGCAGCTTAGAGTCATAGAAGGAGACAACGATCGTGGCGTCGAGGTCGTCGCGGCTCGTCCCAAGCAAGCTCAGCAGACTGACCTTCCGGAAATCATGGAGACCCATACGCGTGCTCTCGTTGTGGCCGTTTTCACAGTCAAGGACATTGCCCAGCAACAGGGAAGGTATGCCACAATTGTAAAGGGCAGGGCCATTTCGCTACTATGTGTCGCAATAATCCCCGAAAAATTCATACAGTAGACACCTTCACAAGTACTCCAACTGAGATGTTACAACAACCAAATTCAGAAATCAAGAATGTCACTAGCAGCCATGATTCCGTAAAATCTTCCACTTTCTTTCTGTGTGCTATGGACAATGATGCGGGTTGGACGGCGTCTCTCATGACATGTGGAACATCAGTTCAGTATAAACTAGATACTGGAGCTCAGGCAAACATCTTACCTAGAGAGACATACCGAAGACTCAGTCAACGGCCAGCACTGAAGAAGACACAGACTAAATTGTTAACTTACGGATCGTCAAGCACCCTACCAGTTGATGGACAATGCATTTGTCAGGTTGCTCCTGAGAAGATGGTGCCAGGTACCTTCGATTTTTTTGTAGTACCGTTGTCGGCTGAGCCACTACTGGGATTGAAATCGTGTCAGGATCTAGGTCTGATTAAGCGCCTGTGCACAACTGAAGCGCCCGAAAATTCTGATGTTTCCAAAGCAGCTGAAAACTCAGTGGCACGAGATTACATTGATATCTTTACAGGCATTGGTCATATGAAGCGCTATCCTTACACCATTCAGGTGAAGAAAAACTCTACAGCATATGCAGCGACTGCCTCGCGTAGGGTACCGTATCCTCTTCTTGACAAAGTTAAAGCAGAGCTGCAGCGGATGGTCGAGTCTGGAGTTATTGAAGAAGTCACAGAACCCACAGCATGGGTGAGTCCCGTGGTCCCTGTGCCCAAGAAGAATGGCAGCGTCAGAATCTGTGTGGACTTGACACGACGGAATCGTTCAGTTCAAGAAGAGCAATTTCAGCAGCCTACAGCAGACCAGCTGTTTGCGTCTCTTCACGGCGCTAAGTATTTCTCTACATTAGATGCGGCATCCGGATTTTACCAAATCCCCTTGTCCGAGGACTGCTCGTCATTGACCACCTTTATTTCTCCCTTCGGTCGTTACCGCTTTAAACGCTTGCCATTCGGCATCACGTCAGGCCCTGAGGTATTCCACCGTGCAATGCAGCACATTTTGGCTGGGCAAGCGGGTGCAGAGTGTTATATGGATGACATCCTCGTCTGGGGTTCCACGAAAGAAGAACACGATACTCGACTGAGGGACGTATTGAATCGAGGTAGAGATCAAGGAGTCAAGTTTAATCTCTCGAAATGCGTTTTTCTCAAACAGCAAGTCAAGTTCTTTGTTCATGTGCTGACAGCGGACGGGGTTAAGGCAGATGACAACAAAGTTCGTGCCATCACAGACATGACGCCTCCTTGCGACAAGGAAGACCTCTGTAGATTCCTGGGGATGGTGACGTACTTGACCAAGTTTTTACCGGGGTACTCACATGTAGCTGGTCCTCTGAGGGACCTACTGAAAGAGGACGTCGCTTGGTGTTGGACATCTGTCCAAGAGGAGTCTTTCCAGCGACTTCAGAAGATGGCCGCAGATACTCCAGTCTTATCGTTCTATTCCCAAGACGCTCCTACAATTGTATCAGCAGACGCATCGTCGAGGGGTATTGGAGGGGTACTTCTCAAGGTTCAGGAAGATGGCCGTAGAGCGCCCATTTACTACGTTTCTCGATCGCTAACCACCACCGAACAACGGTACTCACAAATTGAGGAGGCGCTGGCTATGGCATGGTAATGTGAGAGATTTCGATGTTACCTCTTTGGTCGTGACACGCCTTTTCAGGTCGACACTGATCATAAGGCTTTGTTGTCAATTATGAATAGTCAGAGCTTGGATCAGTGCCCGCCCCGTTTGCAACGTCTGCGCCTCCGAATGATGCAGTATTACTACAATGTAGTGTATGTGCCGAGGAAACAACTTGTCGTCGCAGATGCCTTGTCCCGTAGCCCAGTGAAAGTCGGGGTTCCGGACGATACTGTTGAAGAGTACGTGTTTGGAGTCAAAATATCATGGCCTGTTTCAGACGAAATGCTGCAGCGTATTAAGGGGGAGACAAGGCACGATCCTCAGCTCTCAGCTCTTTTGCTCATTGTGCAATCAGAATGGCCTTCGTACAAAGGACAGCTACCAGAGCTCATAACACCGTTTTGGGACAGTCAACACCTCCTATCTCAAGTAGATGAAGTAATCTTACGAGGTTCTCAAATAGTGATTCCAAAATCCTTGCGCAGCCACGTTATCAACCTCGCGCATGAAGGTCACTTGGGCATCGTCAAAACCAAAACACGGGCTCGTGAAGTTGTCTGGTGGCCGGGGATGAACAGTCAACTAGAACAAGCAGTTTCAAAATGTGAAGCATGCGCCCAGTACCAAAACCAGCAGCGCAAGGAACCTCTCCAATCGTCAACATTGCCCGGTCGTCCATGGGAGCGAATCGCAATGGACTTGTTTTCAATTGAGAATTGCAATTACTTAGTTGTGGTCGACTACTACTCGCGATTTCCGGAACTGCAACGTCTATCCGGTTTAAAAGCTGCAACCGTTATTGAAAGTCTAAAGGGGATATTCTGTAGAAATGGAATACCGCAGGAGGTTGTCAGCGATAATGGACCGCAGTTTGCCAATGAACAATTCCGCCAGTTCTCCCGTCGTTACGGATTTAAGCACACTACATCGTCTCCACGGTACCTCCAAGGGAATGGGCTAGCGGAACGCACGGTGCAAACGGTTAAAGATATTCTGAAGAAAACTGCGGTAACTCGGGAAGATCCACACCTGGCCTTACTGGCGTATCGAACGACACCTCATAGCAGCACAGGGATCTCGCCAGCTCAATTGCTGATGGGATGCCGATTGCGCAACACGCTACCGTCTGCTCCAGGTCATCTCCAGCCTGAGACTATATCCAGAGATGCTGTCGTGTCTCAGACATTCAAAGCAAAACAGATCAAGCATCAACTTACAACCGACATCGAGGCGTTCGTACACTCCCACAGCTACTTCCAGGAGATTATGTTCTTGTATGGAATGCAGACCAGAAACAATGGCGAACTCCAGGACAAGTCAAGAGGCAAATGAATGGAAGGTCATACCGGGTGGTCATACCAGGAGGATCGGTAATCAGAAGGAATCGTCATCAGTTGAAATTCCGTCGTCATTCTACTCTTAACGTCAATGGGATAGTTGGCCAGCGGATGTCGATACCACGATTCAAGATGAAGAAAGATTGCCAGAAAATGCCGTTGCCGAAGGTGAAGATGTCGACAACCCCCTGGTTCAAGTGAGACAACCCCAGGTTCAAGTGCCCCCGACGACTACGAGATGTGGACGAGAAGTACGCCCTTCGGCCTGGCGAAAAGACTATGTTTCGTGACGGTGTTTTGAACTGTTGTGTTGTGTTGGCGCTTTGAGAAAAAGGGAGATGTAATGTACAGTACGCTTGGGAATGGGTAGCGTACGTTAGAAAAAGGATGTTAAGTAATTACCTTGTGTTTTCTCGGTCTGTACTTAGTCTGTAGTGATTTACTTTTACAATACAATCCGTAGCTTGGAACGGATGTTACAGGTAGACGACACTCATCCATGCGCAAGATGTGACCCAATAACCGAAGACGTCTCTGTGTCAGCATGGTGGAGATTCTTTGCAGGTGGGCTATCTTTCTGATGGAGGTGTCTCTCTTCCGTCCCATAGGGACACTCCAAGGATGGAGCGGAGGCTTCTCACCACAGAACTCTGCAAGCGATGTATCTGCGGCTCCAGAAGTACTGCTGTTTCCAAACCATACAAAAGGGTTGAAAGAACTACAGAGACAAAGATGTTCAGCTTGGTACTAGACTTGATCTTCTTCTGGTGCCAAAGGATGCGGGTCACACAAACACACACACACACACGCACGCACGCACGCACACACACACACACACACACACACACACACTCACTGTGATAGGACAAATTGTGGCTTCAGGCTAAAAACTGTGACCCCAGACAAAAACGGCAATAAACTGTTATGTAATAGTTATCAGTTTGGATGATAACAAGGTATCCAGAGCTTGACTGTTTTGTTGACAAATATCACTTAGTTAATTAATAAATCCTATATTCACAGAAAGAATATGAGAAAAGGAAATGCAAATTATTGTGATCGTTTCCACAACAGTTGGTTGACTAAGAGTTGGTGCAAAGACAACTCATAACATACTTACTTGACGAAACATTTGACGTTAAGGTTAGACTGAAACTGTGGAAGACTTTGTAAAGACAGCAAGGCATCGTCTGGATAAAATGTTACTGTGCTATGTCAATAACTCAATGCTTGAAGCCTTCTGATGAGGGACCAACAGAAACATTTTTGAGGAGATGACTACTTTTGTAGAGTAGAAATGTCTTCGGATGTTGCAGCCCCTCGGTACCTCTTAGGGTCACAATTTGGGCTCCTGTGTCTAGTTCAACATGCAGAAGACTGACCAGTTATCTGATGATGATGACTAGCAGGACACCTTGACTTTTCATATTCAAGTGCCATAATTAATCTTCAGCCGTTCTCCTTTTGTTTCAATATTTGCTTGTCCAGTTTCTTGTTTTGCTTGGCTTGTTTCCTCTTTTGTTTTCCTGATTTCTTCTCTTGCTGTACACATTTCATCCTCCGCTCGTTTTCTTTCCTTCCCCAATTGCACCGTCACCTTTCTCTCCTCTCTGTCCAACTGTACCACCCGATCTTTCAGCATTTCCATCTCTCCAACATCTGTAGCAGCAACTAGCCAATCATATCAATCAGTCTAATTAGACAGGGACTGGTTGCTTACCTTGGGGGCCTCTTCGTATCCCCTGGGTATTCTCTGTTGTCGTCAGTTGTTCTACAACGTGTGGTTGTCCGACTGTTTTGAGGATGTCACAGAAGACAGGAAACATTTCTGGCGGTCTCGTCGACAAGACGTCGATGAGTATAGACGACGAACCTTGTCGTCGTGAGTGACAAAGTCGCTGCGAAGAGCGTCTATATCACCTCTCGACAGAAATCCTCGTTCATACAGAAGATGGTGAATAGAGAGTTGAAACGGAGACGATCAGATAGGTAGACATAGTTGCTTCTCACAATTAACACACCATACATCGCCGTCTGTCTCAACACGAGAAGCAGAACGAGCAGACGAAGCCATGACGCAACTCAAGACACCACACCAGCCTATAAGGGTCATAAGAGCCCCCAACAAACTAAAAATTGTAGGGATTAATTTTACTATTGTTGGAACAACAGGAGTTGAAACACTACCTATCACTACTTGTTTGGCTAAATACCCCACAAAAATACTATACCTAAAGCTAGCACATCCAAGGGGAGACAGACAGACAGACAGACAGACAGACAGACAGACAGACAGACAGACATTGTGGCATTTGATCCCGACAAGGGTTGCAACGTTGACCTGGATATATCTCTGGCACACCCTTGGAGCTCTGATATTTTTCCAAGATCATCTGAGTCAGATGGTGCTGCTGCAGAAGGAAGAGAAGAGAGGAAGAAGGCAAAATATGCAAAGGAAAATCTACCAGGTGGATCAACAGTCAGGTTCATTCCCTTAGTTATAGAACATTTTGGACGATGAGGTGAGAGGGGAAAAACTTTCTGGAAAGGATAGCCAAGAAGTCACGCGATGAACTTGGTCCACCTAGCGCTGCTGAGTAATGGTATGGCAGGAGTGTGCTCTGATTGTAGGATCAAGTGTATTCCTAAAAAGGTGAGTGCACCTATACTAGGATTAATTAATACACACACAAGATCATGGGACTATACAACATTTCTAGTTATAAGTTCTCAAAACTAGTATACAACAGCATCCACTCGACATAGTGGAAGTGCATGCCTACTAAGATCATTTCTAGCAAAAATCAGAGGGCACATAAATACTATATAAAAGACTGATGCTTTCTCTTCATTCTTGCAAGCAACGTTAGTATAAGTAGATCAAGCAGTCTTGTATATAAGCAATGCGTTATGACAATATATTTGCACAATTACTTTGAAACATGCTTTGTTAAAAGGTGCTCATCCATATAAGCAGTACACTGTACATATGTTTGTGCTTACAAGTAGTCACATAATACACATTATTATTGTTTGTCAATGTTGGCCGAATTACACAATTGAAATATTTTGATGCAAGTTCGTATACACTTGTTATTGTTATTTCTTGACACTGACAAGATACACTGCTAACTGCTATTGTACTACTATATGATCACGAGTGCTATGCTACCTCAGCTGTTGACTATACTGCCTATTACAGTTACACAAGAAAAACACAACATGGTACATGCCAAGCGGTCACAACTGCAAGCTTGCTAGAAATTCTCATAGTGATGCAATAGGATAGGACATTCGTATTCATTCTCCTTGGAGCAAGCAGCCTCTACAGACTTGGTCATTGGAGGAGGACCACAAGAAAACACTCCAATACGCTGGACATCACTGTGACGGCCCTTTACTTTGGCCAAGAAAATGTCAAACGGGGGTCGTCCAAAGTGAGTAATTGATTGAAGACCAGTGAAAAGAGAGCGACCAGAGATACGCTCAAAGTGGCGTTCACATATATACTAGACACAAATCGGTAATTCACCACCCTAATTAGATATAATTCCAAACAACGGTCTGTTCACTAACTTACCAGCATTGTGGTCCGTAGATCAAACTTGTGATACGCTTGAGTAATGAATATGTGAATTTCCACCATGTTTCTTGAATCTGCTTCTTCAACCTCACGGATTATCTCTGTAAACCATTCAAACTGTTTCTGTGTGCGTGTAACCCATAAGAAATACATCTAAAGAGAGACAAGATTGATACCATGCAGACATGACTATATTTGAACAAACGACTGCCATACCTTCTTCAAGGAAAGCTTCCCGAAATCATTCCTATTCAAGTTGACAACACTCTTCAGGATTGATGCAAATGGTGTGATGCCAATTCCCCCACCAACCAGTATTGACACTTCATAACGATGCCAGTCTTGGTGGCCTTCACCAAATGGTCCATCTATAAAAAGGCGTGGATATGGAACATTGGAGTACACATTTTTCAAGTTATTTGTCCAAGGACCAACAGCACGAACGTGTACACTTAGGTGCTCTTCATGAGGAGCAGATGTAAGGGTGAAAGGATGGTACTCGTTTTTTGACAACCCCAAACAAGCTATTCGAACCCATTGGCCTGATTTGTAGTCAAAGTTGGACGGTCTCTTGAAGACAATGCTTAGGACGTCTGATGGTAACAGCTCGGCCTTGATGACAGATATTTCGATGTAACTGCGAGAAGAACTGATCAGTTTGTCAGCAACGTACAAACATGCCGGTCCCAAAAAGAAGAAGTGGAAGAGAGGAGCTTGAACCAAGCGGCCAGCACCGTGGAGAATAAGAAGAACGTAAAATAGTATGTAGAGACGATGGCTTGTCCAAAAGACATTGTAAATGTAGCGGCGAGCTACTGGAATAGCAAAGATGTAGATAACAGCTCCCACAATGACAAGAAGAATTGCAGTGACACCTGAGACATACATCAATCAACCAGAAACATGTACATATACGACGGCATGCACTGAGACTGTTAACAGTAACAGTATAACAATGTACATGTACCTGTAATGGTGTTAAAAGTCCAGTACTGAAACTTTGGCAGTTCATCTGAAAAATGGTAATAATCTCTAAACAGACATGTGAGATCATCCGCTGTCTGAGTGGAAATATGATAGAAGTTGAGTGCATGACCGATGATATGCAACAGAGTATACAACAAAGCAGCAATGGCAATGTGCTGGTGAAATCCATGCAGAGAATCGAACGGAACAAAGCGGTTAAGAGGAGTTTCACGCAAGTAAGTAATCATGTTCCGGCACATCGGTAGAAGAATGACAGAGTAGGTGAACGCCATGGTTGATGCAGCACCACGAGTAATACTCACTCCATAACCGGCTATTCGACGAAGTCCAGCATGTTCTCGTTCAACAGAAAAATCTAAAGAGACAATAGACTTGTTAGAACAATATCTGCACTAAAAGTTTAACATGACTAACTTACAGTAAGCTCTCTCTGCAAATATCAAAAGCACAACAAGATGAAACAATGCCACCCAGAAAATCTGCAGTTTGTAGTTGTCTATAAAGCGAACGTATCGCTCCCATCCAGTGGCAGCAGTTCCAGCTTTCTCCCCTTCATCCGAATCTAAATCAATGGCTGAATTTCGAGGTGACCGAAGTCTATGCACTTCATATGCAGACTCCAGTGCAACTTTTCTATCATGAAGACTTCTTGTATGCACAGGAGATTTGCACTTGCTGAGTGAAAGTCCTGGCAACTGCAAGTGATCACCTAGTGTTAATTGCATAATGCTTGGTCACCAGTAGTAAAAGAGAAATCATACACTTACCAGTTACAATCATTGGGGATAGCCTTGAGTTAGACAAAGAAGATCCATCATGGCTGGGAGTAGGAGTGACTGCACTATAAGCTCCTTGGTTTTGCATAAGAACTTTGAAGTCATCAAATGTCAAGTAATCTTTGGAGTCAAAGTTGCTTGACTGAAATATACTTTCTGCCATTTCATCCAATTCGTCAGGTCTTACGCTAGTGTTCACAATTTCCAACAAGGATCTGGTAACTCTGAAAAACTCTTCTCTCTCTAGACTCCCTGAATTGTCTATGTCATAGAGATTAAACAAAAGCATCATCTTATCATCTACACTGCCTTTGTTGAACATCACCAAGAGGTCCAGCAGCTCGCGAAAAGTAACAAATCCATTGTTATCTGCGTCAGCTAGACTAAACATTTGTTCCACAAACAATGAGTTTGTTGTCATTCCCATAGTGCCTGAAAAATCCTCTTTTGATAACTCAAAGTCAAGAACCAGTTCTGTGACCTTTTTTCTGCCTTTGCCTTCAACTTGCCAAGCCTGAGAGTTTTGTGCACATGCAAACACTTCACGCATAAACTCTTCAACTAGCTGCTGTCTCTTCTGTCTCGTTATAGCATTGGACAAGATGTAGTGATTGTCGTGCTGATTTATCACTTCAACAATAATATCTCTTGGTGTCAAGGTCTCTAACAGCTCACAAATAAATTGATCACGACCAGGGGATGAATAAAAGCGCAAGATCAAGTCATGTCCGTTTTTCACACGAGCTAATAAAAGAGTAGAGTCGTTACACGGTTGCCATATAATGATGTGTCCATGTGTAAATAAGTCAATTCTTCTCAGTGTTGCTCCATCACCATTGGTTACAATCAGTTCACATCCCTCCTCAGTTATAACACAAAGAGTTATCTGCCTGGTGCCTTCGTCAGTCATTAGTTCCCAACAATGTGCTATTGTTTTCCAATTTCCACTCAGTTGTTCTGGTTTCTCAGAACGAAGAGGTTGTTGTACAATTGTGTTTCTCATAGCTCTCCTTCTTCTGCTAACGACGACAGCAAGAACGGCAAGCAAAAGCACAATCCACAATCCTAGAGAAGAAAATGTCACGATATATGGTGTCTCACTACCAGTAAAGTAGTCAAATGTCTTCATTTCAGTGCAATCATCCAACATGTCCTCGCTTAGCTGAAAAGAAAAATGGCATGGACTCGTAGAGTCAGACGCCAAGTTTAGAAATACATTAGACTGAATATCATCTGGTCCGATGTCAGTCACATTGATGATAAGGTCATACAAAGTTGTTCCTCTGATTAAATCAACTTCTTCATCTGTAAATAGTCTAGAGTAGAAAGAAAGAGGATTAAAGTGGATTTTCTGGTAAATCAACTGATTTTCTGACCCGTTGGCTTTGTTTTCATACCAAAACCGATCGGCATCTCGAATCCTTTCAAACTGATCAAGTATAATGGCTCTAAACAAAGGACCTGGCCCTGACATTGTTGTCTCCAGGAGACCCGCTGGCCAAATATCTAAATTGTCAAAACTTCCATTGTACAACCAGCTGAGATTTGAAATAGCCTAGCCAAAAAACATTAACATGAAACATCGTATACCGATACACAATAACATAAATTGTCGTACAAGTCTCATATGTTCCAACTCAGGGTAGTGTGGATTACTCGTATCAAAAGCCTCTGGATTGATGTCTTGGAAACTAGTCATGCGATCCAATCCATACTCTTCTCGAGCTCTGTTATAATCAGGCAGTCCATGATCCCGTCCTCGTTGAATGTTAAGTGCCATTAAATCACGTCGTGAGAACTCAAGTGGGCCAAATACCTAATGAAGAAAATCTATTAAATCCAACATTATCCATCCAATGCTTCTATCAATACCCCTCCTCTCAAATCTTCTGTAATTATGTTATCTTCTCTTTCGGTTATTTGGGTAGCCATTCCCATTAGCAGTGGATCAACATCGGTTTCCTCGACTGCGTCTTGTGGATTCCAGTATGAATTGCATGTACGAACAGCAACATATCCAGCTGCTCCAGTGGCTTCAGTTGTGTACATGATACTGCAGTTTTTGTGCCTAAGATCCAATCAATTAACGTAAAGTTCCTACTAATAAATACAAGTTACAACACCGTCGGATCACTCCTGGTGGCACTATGGTGTGACCAAATCTCATAGCAGCTGACTGAAACACGTGCGTTACTCCAGGGTGGATTGATGGCTTGTATCCCTTATAAGAGGAAGGTTGGACACCTAAGAATATTGGCAGCCAGTCTTCAAGAACAATTTTCTACATATCAAGGTAAGGATAGTATATAAGGCAGACTTCTGGAATTAGCAAGTGCAGGATGGTGAGACCTGATGTAAAGCAATTGTCCACTGCCTTGCCCGATTGAATACAAGTTCATCGTCCCAGTTAGGATGTTGAGACTGAATCCAGTGAGCATAATGATTATGAACACGAAACCATAGTATGCCCATAGTCAAAAGAAACGGATTCTCATTCCCTCGTGGATTTCCCAGTCCTGGCACACAATGTGTTCTTCTTACATTTAATATAACTACTACATGTAATTAATCAAATCCCTGCTTACTAAAAAATCTTCGTGAACTTTTCAATACATGATCTCTAGGTGGTGGGGGATTAGCCATGGGTAGACCAAGATCATTACGAATAGGAAATCGACAATCTTCAACTCCATCTTTTTTATCACAAGCCAGACTGCCATTCTTGAACGATCGTAAAGCATCTGCCCAAGCCTTGGCTACTCCATACATAAGACCACCATCAATCCAAGGTGTGATTTCATTCAGCTAGACATACCAAATTTTTCCAATTTTTAATGTGACGACAATACACAGCAAGATTCATGACAATTATTTACAGCACCTGCGCTCGAGGCACATTTGGGTTGTAACCAGTGTACATGTTGTAGCGTGTACGCAGGAAAGGCAAGACTTTGTTTCCTTCACCAGTGGAATCATACAGCTCATTACCAGTTGGTATGTCAATGTTAAAATATTCTGGCGGACAGCCAGGCCGCTGTGCATCAAGGATTTCTTCTACAACTTGCTGACCTATACATAATCATATCAGCAAGATTACATAAACCATACTGAAAGCTAAAATCATAAGGCACGTTTCCACTATAGTGCCTAAACCGGTTTAACAAGTGGTTAAAGCTGCTAGTTTAAGAATTGACCTGTTTCCACCTGCACTAAACCAGTTACATTTTAAACCTAAACCGCTTTCTTAAACCTACTTCAAAGTAGGTTTAGCAAAGTGGTTTAGGTTTAACTGTCACGTGACAGTAGCACTTCTTGACAACACTGTTTTGATGATGTTGACTATTTTCCTGGGATAAGATTGCCTAGAAGATGCAAGAGTCGCTAACTAGGGAAACGAAATCAGCAGCTACAGAGAGAGAGAGAGAGAGAGAGAGAGAGAGAGACAGAGAGAGACAGAGAGAGAGAGAGAGAGAGACAGAGAGAGAGAGAGAGAGAGAGAGAGAGGCAGAGAGAGAGACAGAGAGAGACAGAGAGAGAGAGAGAGAGAGAGAGAGACAGAGAGAGAGAGAGAGAGAGAGACAGAGAGAGAGAGACAGAGAGAGAGAGACAGAGAGAGAGACAGAGAGAGACAGAGAGAGAGACAGAGAGAGAGAGACAGAGAGAGAGAGACAGAGACAGAGAGAGAGAGACAGAGAGAGAGACAGAGAGAGAGAGACAGAGAGAGAGAGACAGAGAGAGAGAGAGAGACAGAGAGAGAGAGAGAGACAGAGAGAGAGAGAGACAGAGAGAGACAGAGACAGAGAGAGAGAGAGAGAGAGTGGGAGAGAGAGAGAGAGAGGGTTACAGATTTACTGGTTTGATTTTCTCTGGTTTTCTCCTCGTAGTCGTGCTGCTAATGCAGTCTTCAAACTCAATTTGTTGTCCGATCGTTGATTGTCCTGTCAAGAGATATCGTCATGGCGAACGCCAACGGGTTTTTGAGCACATTCGAAAGAATCATGAAGCCAGTACAATACCGGAGGACTTTCGATTACGTCATTCATTGGAACCATGCCCTTTTTGTGATAAGCTGTACGTTTCTAGGTGCGCTTTCACGGGCTTCAACGCTCTTGCAAGACACAGCAAGGCCTGCTCTAGCAGAAGTGCACAATCAAATCTACAGGCCAACAGCTTGGCAGATAATCTTGACACAGCGACGGCTGCTGTCTCGTTTGATTCTTCAAGTTTGTCCGTTACAAGTCTGTCCAATACGTGTAACAGGCAGGTCACGGAATTCGAATTGTCATCCAGCCGCCGTTCATTAGCTGATGAAGCCATTGCATCATCATGTGTACCTCTGGCTAACACCCTTAGCAACGGGGAATTGCTACAACTACAGTGGAATGGAAGAGGTGCGACTGACACAGACATGGGCCAGACATCAAATGTCAAGGGTAATGTTGATCAAATCAGTACATCACCAGCAGTCAAATCACCCGGAAGCAGAACCAAGGGTTGGGAATTTCTTGACAACTTAGATTTTGAATCTATTAGTGGGTCAATTATTCCAACTATTTCGAACGTACCTAGGCATCTACAAGCTTTCTTCAGGGAATGTTGTGCTATGTCTCTAGTGAAACTTTCAGAAAACAGCAGTGACCTGTCAGCGTGGAAACTATTTCTTCTAACACCTAGGTTTCTATTGCAACCAGTGACTCGTGGTGGCAAATGTGGCAAGAAAGAACATGAAAGCCGATATAAAAAGTTCAGAGAATTGAGGTTTGACGAACTTTATCACTCATCAGTGCCTCGTCCTGACGAACGTCAAAATAAGTTTGAATGCCCTGATTCTGATAGTGTTATTTCATCTAGCTTGATCAGATCAGTCCGGTCAAAAGTGAGAAATGGAGAAATTTCTAGAGCAGGCAATCTCTTAACAAGTTCAGGTTTGGCAACTACATCCCTTGAGACTTTTCAGCGTCTGCAAGAAAAACATCCACAACGCAAAAATCTTATCTCTGAAGAACTAAAGCACCACAAACCCACCTGCTCTCCAGTCCAAGTATCTCTTTCTTTGTTCATTTCAGTTCTCAAAAATTGTCCGAATGGATCTAGTTGCGGTTTCAATGGCTGGAGATTTGAACATCTAAAATTATTGTTAGATTCTGACTACACCACGTCTCATTTGCATTCTTTGTGCAATAGCTATTTATCAGGTTCTGTACCAGATGTTGTGGCCACTACTCTAGCTGGCGCAAAGTTGATTGCTTTGCAGAAAAACGTGAATGATGTCCGACCAATTGCGGTTGGTGATTCTTTTCGACGACTGACGGCCAAACTTGCATGTCATCAACTCAAGAAGAAGATTTCGACTTTCCTTGCCCCTCATCAATATGGAGTTTCAACGCCGGGTGGAGCTGAGCTAATGACACATCTCATTCAGGCATCTCTGGAGGAGCATCCGGAGTGGATTGTTATTAAAACTGATGCAAAAAATGCTTTCAATACTGTTGATCGGTCTGCCTTTTTGTCTGAAGTTGCTTCAACTTTTCCGGAACTGTATCCATTTGTGGCGCAATGTTATATTCCTCCAGCTAAACTCACTGTTCGAGTGGGCTGTAAAACACAATTTATATTGTCCGAGGAAGGTGTACAACAAGGCGATCCTCTAGGACCCCTATTGTTTGCCCTAGCTCTTCAACCAATACTGATCAATGCAGCTAAAGATCACGAGTCAGTTCTTACGCCTAGCTATCTCGATGACAGCATGATTCTAGGGCCAAAAGAGGAAGTGATCAATTGTTACAACAATTTGAAAGTTAAACTATCTAAAATTGGATTAGAATTGAGAGAGGATAAATGTGAAGCTTTCTCACCAATCGGTATCCATGACTGGCCTCTGAACATTCCTGTACAAAAGAACGGCTTTGTTGTCTTAGGAACTCCTATTGGATCCCTGTCTTTTGTTAAAGATCGGTGCATGAAGCAAGTCAACACTGCCAAAACCTTCCTATCAAAACTTCCTTATATTGACGATACACAATCCGCAATGCTAATCCTTCGTTACTGTGGAATTCCAAAGATTTCACACTTACTTCGATGTGTTCCTCCAACGGTTACTGCTGAGGCTACGAGAGATTTTGACGTAGCAATCATAAATACTTTTGAGACCATCATCGGCTGTAAGCTATCTGAGCAACAAAGGGTACAACTCTCCTTTCGATTCAGTCAAGGTGGATTCGGTTTATCTCAAATGAGTGTTACTGCTCCATGTGCTTTCTTGGGAGCTTGGGCGAGCACTCTACACCAGCTTCCTTTGAGAGTGCCCTCTTTAGCCTCTTTCTGTGATACAGTCATTACTCCAGCTAGGATTTGTGATGATAGGGCTCCTTCAGTCTATTCAATCGCCGACCACCTGATCGATTCACTTCAGGAAATAAAACTTTTTCACACTGATAGACAATCTTTGATCTCTTCATTGGCAGACTTGCCTAATCAACCCTTCAAACTACAATCCAGATTGTACTCTCGCCACCTTGACACTCAATTTCAGACCTTCCTGAAAGGCTGTTCATCTGAATATGATAAGGCAAGAGTCATTAGCTGCGGTGGGCCTATTGCTGGGAGCTGGCTGGACGTTATACCAAATACGCAGGAATTCACTATGAGTAACATGGATTTCCGTGTTGCTTCTTTGTTGCGACTTGGTGCTCCTCTGCCAGAATTACAAGCGTTAGACAACTGCATTCCTCAATGTAAACAACCTCTTGACAGTAGTGGCTACCACATACTAACGTGTAAATGGGGAGGGGGAATCATTCGACGCCATGATCACATTGCAGATTGTTTATACAAAATGCTTACCTCTGTTGGATATCGATGCAGAAAGGAGTTGCCAGATCAATTCGATGGAAAACAAAGACCAGATGTTGCTGTCTATGACTATAAAGATGGAAAAAAACTTCTACTTGACGTTACCATTGCTCATCCTGCAGCTAGGAAGTACATCTCTAAAAGTCATTCAGTAGCAGGCTTTGCTGCTACAGAGAGAGAAAAGCAAAAGAACACAAAGTATCTTTCTAAATCTAGAGAGTTGGGGTATCTTTTCAAACCGTTTGCAATGGAAGTATTTGGCCGATGGAGTGATTCAGCCCAAAATTTTTTATCGGAAACATCAAAGTTCGCAGCTTCATCTTTACAAATATCCAGCGCTGAGTTCCTCCACATGTGGCGCCGACGCTTTGCCACGTGTCTTCAAAAAGAAAACGTTTCCATCATGTCAGAAAAGATGAAATCGCTTGTCCCAAAGACCACTGTGGATGCCAACTTTCGTCAGAAGCAGCCTGTCAGATGCTTTGGACTTGACTTTAGTTAATTAAAGTAATTACCATAGTGCATGCTTAGTTAGAATCTTATGTAGTTCGTAATCTATGTAGAGTTCTTCTTTAGTCATAGTTTCGTTTTAGTTCAGTTGAACTGTTTTCAGCTCCTCCTATAGCTTGTTGAAATTGTCTGCTGTATTTTGTTGATGTTGAATTATCTAAATAGAGAGAGGGAGGGAGGGAGGGAGGGAGGGAGGGAGGGAGGGAGAGAGAGAGAGAGAGAGAGAAAGAGAGAGAGAGAGAGAGAGAGAGAGAGAGAGAGAGAGAGAGAAAGAGAGAGAGAGAATGTCCTTGCATGGTCATCGTCATTCCAATTCCTACTAGCAGATGCTGAATCAGTGAAAACCAACAGTTGCTCCGACTCGGTGACAAATCAGCCTAATATCAAACTAAGGCATTCATACACGGTTTTTGCACATCTCGGATGTGCAAGTTCCTAGTGGAAACAGTCGTTTTCTGGAACTGGTTTAAGTTTTAAACGCATTTAAGCTAAACTAGTTTAAGGTGCAGCTAGTAGAAACACGGCCTTATTAACAGCTAGAGCTATAGTTTTGTATACATTCTTGTACATACCAAAGAATGTCATGAGCACGGTACGATTCATGTAAGAAGGTTTGCCTGTTTTCCCTTTCATTACATATTGACTGATGGTGAGAGGATTTGGTCTTTCATAACCTGAAGGATGGTAGACACCATCTTCATATGCATGACCAAGACGTCTGGTCAGAGTCATATCTGCACCAATGGAAACAACAGAAAGAGAAAGTCATTTAGAGAAGCAGCTCTAAAGTATAAAAGTACAATGTTACAAACATATTTGAGCATATATCATACTTCCTTCACTTAGTAAGTCTGCATAATCAACAGATTGATCAAATACTACTCTTAATTAATACCCATTGACACGAGCTCTCCTAACCGGGCCAGCGCGGGCTGGCACGGGTCAGTGCTGAATGAAATCGTTGTGTGAATGCGGGCCGAGCCGTGCTGGCCTTGGCCCACCACAACTTGCTGTGCCAGCACGGGTTGGCCCAGGTCAGCGCGGCTTCAAAATCGTCATGTGCATGCGGGCCAAGCCAGGCTGACGGCCACGCGTGCTCAATACATAGGGGAGGTGTCCCTAATGTGAGACAGTTGCGGAGGCGTAGGAATTCTTTGCAATCTTTGTCAGCAAAAGAGAGTCTAGCGGTACTAGGCTGTACGTTAGGTAGCACCTCTATGACCAGTGCTGGGGTACATATTTTATCTCCTCATCACCTGCTATCGTTGGCGAGAAACTGGACATTCTTCATCGAGAACACGGAAACGCCTTCCAAAGCCCGGATGCACTTAATGTGAGACAGTCGATTTTTCTTTTCTGGAAAGTTGTTGTTTGCTCATACTTTTGCACAAGTACAGCAGTCGGTCCTTGTTAACTGTCAATACAACCAGTTCGTTTCTCAAATTGTCTGTGATGGCAGACCTACGTCTAGAGTGCTTTTCAATGTCAGTCATGTCTAGTGAATTTCAAAGCAGAACGGTTCTGATTATTATGTAAATGCACAAAGGAAATCGAGTACAATCGCAAAATTTTCTACAGAGTATAATTACCTAATCGGTATCAGCTATACTCTTCCTACTACCTTTCTACCTTTAAATGTTACATGTGTAAAAAATAGAAATTGTAGTTATTTTAAACTGTAGTGTTTGCTGGTAATGAAAGCTAGCTGTTGTGATTGATATTGGAATAAATAATGCTAATACCTAATATTACATATGAAACATCAGTAATTTATTGCTGTTGGCTACAGCAGCCTAGTAGGACTACACTGTACTAACTTGCAGTGAAGATTGCTAATGCGAGTTGAATAGAGCTGTGAATTCAGGCCTGACCAACTGCAAGCACACGATGTAGCCGTTTTTGGCCCATTGAAATCTGTGTGGAGGAAAGTAGTGAGAGAGCACAAACTAGCCACCAGTACTAAACAAATTTCTAGAAACGTATTTCTGTTTGTGCTCTCTCGTCAACTCTTTGCTGGATCATTCTTGCCTGAACACCTCGTGAGTGGTTTTCGAGGAGCTGGAATTCATCTACTATCATCTTTAGCAATAAAGATCGAAAGACAAAAAACAGCAGTTCCCTTTGTACATCAATTAGCTAGGTAACTACTATTCCAGCAAATCCAATGGCTCCAACTGTTACCGCAACCAGACAGAGGGTTGAATTGTATTTCACCAAATATTTTGAGCAGAAAGCAGAAGAGAAAAAAAGCAAAAGCAAAAACAAGAATCAGACCAAAGCATTATGGAGAAGCTCTCACAGAAGATGATACATTTGAAAGAATTAAGCAAGAGTGAGACGAGAGAGAACAAAAGAAGCAAACAAAAGGTAGGAAAATAAAACAAAAACAAGAGATCATACCAAACAGGTTGAACAAGTAGACAAAAACACCTGTCAAGAATGTAAAGATCATTATGATAAACATGACAATACAAGTGACTTCTAGCTAGGATGTGACACTCCTGGACGCTGCAAGTGATATCGTTATTGGTGTTCGAACCTCCGACAAATTATGCCGGATGAAACAGAGCCCTTCTTTTGTTGTGTTTGTCCAAATAATAGTTACTAAGTAGTCAGAACATATTCAACAACTACTAAAACAACAAGGTAAATTTAGCATAGAGGCTACAGGGTCAATGTATAGATGCGCACATGTAAGATGATCCATATAACGTCTAAAAATAGCAAAGTCACAACCAGTGCAATGGAGCTTGGTAGTCTTAGGGCGCGTTCAAATACTAATTCTAGAACTGGACTTGTAGGGGGGGGAGTAAAGTTCTATAGCGTTCGATTGGTAGTTCTGACAGTTCTAGAACAGTTCTGCCTAGCGAGCTGGAATTGTTAGAACTGTCACGCCCTAAATGCAAAATTCCCGGAGGTTGACAAAGTGAATGATGGGTACAGATGCTGAGGCCGTTGTGGACCTTCTTGTTGGAACTGATTACAGTGCCTTCTTGGCGCGAGCAGCTCCAAAAAACCGAAAGCGAAAGCACTGCTGATGTTCGAACAGACTACAACAAGTGGAGTAGAAACGTCATGCTACTTCGTATTGACGCTTACCGTAAGTATGAGCCTTTGCGCATGCTCAACTTACTGACAATTCTAGGCGTTCGTTTGTTAGCAAGAGTTCCAACAGTTCTGACAGTTCTGGAACTAGTATTCGAACGCACCCTAGACCCTGTAAAAGCTTTAGTTAAACGACCAAATTGGAATACACAGGCAAAACTTATACAAATTGCAAAATTATTTGACACAACCGCCACAACGTGAATGTTTACAAGTCGAAATCATAGCGCAGTTCTACTCCAAAAGAACAACATAAAATAAGCTACAACTAACACTGAAAAACAAGGTCTCTTTCACCTACCGGAGAAAAAATTAGCACCCAACTGGAGGCCTCCAAGACTAGAAATCAGACTGTCTCGCGTTAGGTACATCCGGGCTATTCAGCTAACACGTGACAGCTTGCCGTAAAATCGTCATATGCCTTTACAAGCGCAACACGATTTGAAAGCCAAGTCGCGCGTCTCTGGATTCCCCAACTCTAGAGGTACAAACTGAGAAACTTTAACTGCAATCAAACTTCTAGTTTGGAAGCAAGCTGCTATGTTTAGTATCCTATTACAGAACTGTCTCACACTAGGGCCACCTCCCCTACGAAAATGGCGTGGTCAGAACACGAAACCTTGTACCTCATTGCATTGTGGGCTGAGGACAGCTTCCAGGTTCAAATTGAAGGCTGTGCTAGAAACAGGGAAGTTTACGTTGAATTAGCGGAACAAATGAAGAAAGCGGGATACTTACGAACGGGTGTGCAGTGTCTCTACACAAACAACATAGCTAGCGTGCGCGCCAAGGAACACGCTCACTATAGCGACTGGCTTGCTTTTCTGTACACGTCGTGTGAATAAGAGCTGGCTCGCTTTTCTAGCTCGGGCTGGCTCGGCTCGGCTCGGCCCAGTTTGGAACTGTGCTCGTGTGAATGGGGTACTAGCGTGTCTATAGTAACTGATACACTATAGAACAAAATCAATAGTTCTACTGTAACTTCCTTGTCATTAGGTGCATAAAATCGCATGATATGACAGCAATTTATTTTTTAAATGTTGTTTAACAACGTTAGACAAAGTTGATTCCACCCCGGAGTCGTGCGCGGTGCCGTGGCGCGCTTTGTAGCCAAGGGCGGAGTTATCCGCGTGAAGTGCTATATACTTGGCACTGCAGGCGTGTTGCGGTCATTGTAGCAATTGCAAGCGTCAACGCTTCAGAAAAATTTGTTGTCAGCGCTCCCAAAAAATTGTGGTGGAAGACCAGGATAGCCCGTCGGTGACCATGTCCTTGGCTGAACATAAGGGCCTGATGGCAGAGACGTCCAAAGAGGCTACTCGGGCTGCTCTGAAAGAAGATCAAGAGAAACTCGCCTCTCAATCTCAAGCTGCCTCAGATACGTTTGGAGCTAGGGGAATAATACATAAAGTGCAGCCTACTATAGGCACCAACGCCGAGCAGCGTAGCAGCGTAGGACATAGTCTCGCGTAGCCAGACCCCTTTTCCACTGCGTCCTCCCCGGCGAAATGGGTCTGGTGAACGGCCTTTGATGTCGGTGTGTGCCGCGTAGCCAGAAATCGGCTATCTAAAGACCGAATTTGGTTTCTTAAACGCTTCACGAAAGACGAGACTGGTATGCACGCAGTGCAATCCTATCTCATTAGCTTCTCTTGTTTCGTAGAGAACAACTCGAAGACTACAGCTTTAGAGTCGTTGCTGTTTGTAAAATCTGCATGTTTACAGCAGCGATTAAGCGCGGCCGCGGGAACGTTGACGTCGACAGGCTTCGATTTCATGCAGCCACGATCGACGTCGTACGATCTAGCGTTGTGCGCTCGTGTCACAACGGAGACTGAATGCGAACGTACTGGATGGATGCGAACGTACTCGGTGCTGTTTGCTGTTTGCTGTTTTTTGACGTCTAAAGCGACCGCAGACAGTTCAGAGTGAGCTATATCTGGAAGGGTTTGAAGCTGCATGACGTCATCGAAACAAGATGAGTCGTCTTTCTGTGTGTGGGTAATCATTTCATGTGTTTTGCGCTTTGCTTTGGTAAACACATACAGTAGCAACCAGGAAGAGACCACGTTGACAGAAATGCTGGACATCTCAAGGTGGTACAGATTCGATGTGTTGTTTGGAAGAGCTAGATATTACGCGTGTTCCTGCAGCGTAATTTCCAGAGTATGTGGAGCTTCAGGGAGACTACTTCCATCCAACTGCTTTCTCTTGCTCAACAAGGTGATAGCATCTGGTCGTTTAATCAAACACAAAAGCACGTCGACATGTCAGACAGTTATGTTTCATTGCATGATTTATGATCATGCATGCAGCACTACATGATCTAGAATGGTAGACAGTTATTACAACATGCAGTTATTTACTTCACTGGAAGGTCAAAGGTACAACAGTTACCACAGTCACAACTACGTACACAAACATCACAACAACCACATCCTTTCCCTGCACTGTCTTCACTACCAGCAAATAAAAAATCAGCAAATAAGCACTTCCTACGACAAGTTGTAAATTTTGTCCATACTTCTTCATCGAGGATGAAACTGTCCTGTGCAGATGTCCATATACAAGCAGTGCAGTTGCTGTCAAGCCATCTCTTCCAGTTTGCCCAGTCTCTTGGACATAATCTTCAATGAGTCTGGAGGACTCCAATGAACAATCCGCCTAATGTTGGGAATGTCAACACCATCCCAATGCTGTTGTAGCTATCAGAACTCTCAATGTGCTGTCTACTTTACTAAATGACATCAAAGATTTTTCTTTCATCTCGACTGTGGAGGCACTCGAATACATATCAACTACACGAAATTCTTGCAAATCAATACAATCTGATGGAAATGTAAAGTGGGATCCCAACTTTGATCTAAGCTGAAGATACAGTGACCAACTGTTGTCTATTTAGTACAAAAGATTTAGTAAAAACAACTCTAGACTAGCTATATATGGACTACCATATATGTATATCTATGAATTAATACATGATGATCATGCAGTATACGCATGCAGTGTTGATCGTTACGTAAAGGTTACTCAGGGCCAGGCAGATATCATATAATGTATAAAGGTAAGTAGTAGAGACTTGCGTGTTCCACAGATTGACATGCAGTGTCAGAAGTGAAGTCTGCAACCCAAGCTGCTTCCGTTCATATTATTCCAATCACAACGTGGTCTCTTCCTGGTTGCTACTGTATGTGTTGACCAAAGCAAAGCGCAAAACACATGAAATGATTACCCACACACAGAAAGACGACTCATCTTGTTTCGATGACGTCATGCAGCTTCAAACCCTTCCAGATATAGCTCACTCTGAACTGTCTGCGATCGCTTTCGACGTCAAAAAACAGCAAACAGCAAACAGCACCGAGTACGTTCGCATCCATCCAGTACGTTCGCATTCAGTCTCCGTTGTGACACGAGCGCACAACGCTAGATCGTGCGACGTCGATCGTGGCTGCATGAAATCGAAGCCTGTCGACGTCAACGTTCCCGCGGCCGCGCTTAATCGCTGCTGTAAACATGCAGATTTTACAAACAGCAACGACTCTAAAGCTATAGTCTTCGAGTTGTTCTCTACGAAACAAGAGAAGCTAATGAGATAGGATTGCACTGCGTGCATACCAGTCTCGTCTTTAGTGAAGCGTTTAATTAAGAAACCAAATTCGGTCTTTAGATAGCCGATTTCTGGCTACGCGGCACACAGCGAAATCAAAGGCCGTTCACCAAACCCCATTTCGCCGGGGAGAACGCGGCGGAAAAGGGGTCTGGCTACGCGAGACTACGTAGAACATAAGAATAAGTTATCGAGACAGCACGCATGTGCTTGTAGTTACATATGCACCGGTGTAGGTATAGCCACGCAGCGAGCAGCAATACGCTGGAGGCGGTTGGACGCTTATAACCAGAGACAGTCAAGACTATAAACTCGAGGTTATACTTGCAGTCAGAGGCACGTGTGGCATTCAGAAAAGGTGAGCAGGTTGGCTCTAGCAGCGCCGCAAGACTTAACTTAGTTAATAACGCGGCGTCGCTTATTCAGCTAGGGTCGGCAACAGTCGGCCCGAGTCGGCTCTAGCGGCGCGGACGTAACTTAGTCAATGTCTGTCTAACAGCTGCAGCTGGGTAATTCCGCAAAACGGCAATTAGCTTTGGTTATAGCTGCACGGCGGATCAAGTGACTACAGCGGAAGAAGAGTGGTAAATAACTACGTCCGGCAGGCAAGTCCGCTACATCAACTGTGGTCGGTGAGTAATTAGCATAGGTCTATAGTTGGTAAATCGGCTACGGCTCCGTTGGGTCGTAATCACGTAGTCTGGTATGCCACAAAAAGTAGTTAACGCATGCTTCGCTTGTTTATACTCGTCCATGCTGTAGTGCTGAACGTAGTCATATAAAATGTTTCGTCGTGCGCTGTTGCAGAACAGACGCTTGGAGCGCTACCAGCAGCATCCGCCATTCACAGCGTTTCTTTAATGCAGCCATCGACTGTGCCATCGTTAGGGCCAAGCCTATCAACGTCTGTCAGCGTCGAAGCGGTGGCGCCGACAGTAACAGCGCTCAGCTCTAGCGCGGAAGCTTGCATTGTGGGAGAAGGAACCACGCCAATACCCGCTCGTCTGGTTCGACTAATCCAGGCACAGGAGTACGTGGACTTTGCGGAGCTTCTTCCAGATAACCTGGAGCTACTGCGGCGTATGCAAGCTACAGCGGAACCAGCCAATCGTCGTCGCCTGCGTCAGATCACGACACTGCCCACGTGGGTGCAGTGTTTTGCTACGTACGCCTGGATTCTTCTGTGGAAGCACCCTGCCCGGGGCGCAAGAAGTGATGGCGTACTTGCGGCTTGTAGCGCACGAAGCGCAGTGTCACAGCGGGACAGGCTGGCTGTTATATGACGCGCTTTCGGCAGTTGGCGGCTTTCAACCGCAGTCTTTCTTGGAGCCAGCTGCACGCGCCTCTCTTTGCTGCGACAATCTTGGCAATGGACCAAGCGCCAACGGCGAGGTGTTTTCACTGCCTAGAAGCGAATCATACTCCCGATTCTTGCGCGTTAGAACCGAACGACGCTCCACCGCAAATTCTGCGTGAAGCCGGACCCGCTTCGAGAACGCTGTCGGGAGGCGGATTAAGATACCGACGTGACAGGCCATGGGATGGTCCAAAGCCAATCTGCCGTAATTATAATTTTAGCAGTTGTGCCGACTATCCCGACTGCACGTTTCGACATATTTGCTTGCGCTGTCGAAGCAACCACAGGATGCGCGAGTGCCCAGAGCAACGCACAGCTACACCGATAGCCTCTGGAAAGCCAGCAGCGTCCAGCAGAGGACAGGATAGCGGAAGACAATAAGCCAACAATATATTGTTGCGCTTAGTATTTGCGCTTGTAATTGCTGATTGGATTGCTTACTTGCAGGATATTGTTGTGGCATGTGTGTTCTGTTTTTGAGTTGGAACGTTTAATAGCTCTCTTATACGTAAGCCTCATGGGCCCTTGGCAACTATAAGTGTGTACCTCGTACAATAAGCGTTCTTCGGTCTAACTAGCGCATTGTTTGGCAGACTCCTCTTTCAACACATCGTCGATTGCGAAATACCCAAGAGAGGGGCGATGTACAAGGATCGCGCTACCGTTACACCAAAGACCTGCTAGCCTTGGACAGCTGCCGCCCGACGGTGCCATCTCGTCATCTGGACACGGTTCGGACGTACCCGTCAATGGTATGCGCGTAGCGGCAAGCGCTGGCGAGCCACCCGGATACAGTTTTCGCTAGCTACATCGTAAGTTGTTTGTCTCGGGGATTTCGGATTGGTTACGATTACAACAAAGCAAAAGCAAGACGATCCCGCAGGAACATGAAAACGGCAAAAGCAAACGCCGCGGTTATCGACAGTTACTTGCAAGAAGAGTGCGCGGCAGCACGTATCTCGTGTCCTGACGAGCGTAGAGCAGCGGAGGCTTACATCAGCCCTATGGGGGTAATTCCAAAAGCTCACCAACCTGGTCGATGGCGCCTTATCGTAGATTTGTCATCCCCTTGCGCAGCGAGCGTCAATGATGGCATTGCACCTAACTTGTGTTCCCTCTCATACGTTAGTATAGACGTGGCAGCACGGAAAATATGCGAGCTGGGAACAGGG
Source organism: Corticium candelabrum (assembly GCF_963422355.1). NCBI lineage: Eukaryota > Metazoa > Porifera > Homoscleromorpha > Homosclerophorida > Plakinidae > Corticium > Corticium candelabrum. Next base: position 815,564 of record NC_085089.1, on the reverse strand, counting down.
GCTATGATGACAAAGCTTGATATACAGAGCGCATATCGACATATCCCTGTTCACCCAGACAATCGTCATCTCTTGGGAATGTCATGGAAAGGCAAGGTGTACCTCGACAGAGCTTTACCTATTGGCTTGCCCTTGGCCCCCAAGATAGTTTCTGCTGTAGCAGACGCACTAATGTGGATTATGTCCTGCCGAGGCATAACAGCCGCCATACATTATTTGGACGATTTTCTATTTTTCGGACGTCCGCAAGCATCGGAATGCGATGAGAACCTGCAAAAGCATTAAGCATATGCAACGAGCTAGACGTGCCAGTAGCTACAAACAAGCTTGAGGGGCCCACAACGTGCTTGACAGTTTTGGGTTTGCAGCTCGACTCGCAGGATGGGATCATCAGCTTACTAGCCGTTAAGCTGCAGAAAGTAAAATTCACAATTGCGGAATGGCCAACGCACCGCGCCTGCACGAAGCGCCAGCTGCTCTCTCTGATTGGTACTCTGCACCACGCAACTTCAATGGTGCAAGCAGTTCGAGCGTTTCTGCGTCGGCTAATCGATCTTGCAGGTACCGTTAAGCAATTGCATTACTGGGTGCGTATTAACAGCGAGGCGCGGGCGGATCTTCGGTGGTAGAACGCATTTCTTGAAAGCTGGAATGGAAAAAGCATTATTAACACTTTGGTATCACGGCCACCAGCGATCCAGCTTACCTCGGACGCATCAGGCTCGTGGGGATGAGGAGCCATTTGGCGGTGCAACTGGTTTCAATGGAAATGGTCGCGCGAATGGGAGGAAATCAGCATCACACCGAAAGAACTGCTACCAATTCTACTAGCAAGCGCTACACGGGGAAAAGTTTGGCGCGGCAAAATAGTACTGTTTCGATGTGACAATCAGACTGTGGTGTCGGCTCTTGCTAAATCGTCTAGCCGAGATAAGATCGTCATGCAATTGCTGAGAGTGTTGCACTTTGTAGCAGCCCTTTACTCTTTTACCTGGGTCTCGACGCACATACCGGGTGTCTCTAACGTAGCGGCGGACGCCTTGTCACGAGACAGTATGCCTAAGAATCAATGTCTGTCTTTGCAGCTCAACGAGCAGCCAGCGGCCATTCCACTACAGTTTCTGGAGCTGCTGTTGTCTCCCCATCTAGACTGAAGCTCGCACACCTGGAGACGTCGGCTTGCCGTTTCTTTGCGTCAGGCTTAGCTGATTCTACCAGGAAAGCATACGCGTCCGGTCAAGCACGGTATCTAATATTCTGCAATCGTTTTCCTTCATCTCTCTTTCCACATCCGAGGACCGCCTATGTTTGTTTGTCTCACACCTAGCCGAAGAAGGTCTCTCTCACAAAACTATCAAAAGCTACCTGTCAGCATTGCGCCACCTACAGATCCAGTCGGGTTTGGGCGACCCATTCACCGCTACTCTCCCACAACTAGCTTATGTCTTGAAAGGAATTCGACGTCAGCAGGAACCTCGTCTGAAGGTCGACCAGCGCTTGCCTATTACACCGGCAGAATTGAGAATTTTGAAAGATGTGTGGGCAAAAAGATCACCATTTTACGACGACGCAATGCTATGGGCTGCAGTCTGCACGGATTTCTTTGACTTTACGCGAGCGGGAGAGTTTACCGTAAGCTCCGTAGCAGCATTCGACGCCTCTGTTCACCTGGCTCCACAAGACGTCAGCATCGACTCACATGTCACTCCGTCTGTGGTGCGCATTCACCTAAAGCAATCAAAGACAGAACCGTTCCGTCAAGGTGTAAACATATTTTTGGGTTGATCGAAGCAAGAAATTTGCCCAGTGGTTGCTCTGCTGAGCTATGTGGTGCTTCGAGGCAACGCGCAAGGCCCCTTATTTCTCTACGACGATGGCACGTCACTCTCGCGCAATAGGTTGGTCCGAGAAGTTCAACGGGCGCTCACAGAAGCCGGACGTGACTGCACAGGCTTTACAGGCCACAGCTTCCGCATTGGTGCAACGACGACAGCGAAGGCAAGAGGGTTGGACGATTCCATAATCAAAGCCCTTGAAAGGTGGAAGAGTACAGCGTTTGAGTCGTGCATAAGAATCCCTGGCAGCAGTTTAGCAGAATTTTCGCAGTCACTCGTGTAATTAACGGTCGGCGTGTGCACTACTAACCTAGTAAATGGTTAACACAATTTTATAATAAACGCAACAGAAACGGCAGCTGTTTCACCCGCATCAGCTCCTTACGTACGGTGCTTGGAAATGCCACACATCGCTAGGTAGGAGATGATAGTTGGTACAGTGTACCGTGCTTGGGCTGGTGATTTTAAGAAAATCCCCGGATGAGTCGGAGTCCCGGTTTGATGACCGTCTCCTGCAGCACGGTACGGTTCACGCAAGCGCATACCTGGACTCCGATCCTCGCGCCGGGGCCAGACTTTCTCTCCTGCAAGTCTGGCGAAGTTCGTCCTGTGAAGGTATCTGACGGCGAAGTTACCTGGTGATATATAAGACTATGAAGATCCGACGAAGGTAAGGAATCAAACACAAAATGTTTCACAAAATGCCATAACACAGAGACCTAGAACTATTGCAATGCATATGACGGAGTAAACATGCATGTCCTGACTAACATCTTTCTGCACTTGCAGCTTGCTGTAGTACATGTGTACAGAACAGATTGAGTGCACCTACAAGTTTACTGTGCACAGTATCAATGTGAAATAATGGACTTGAAGTAAGACATCTCACCTGCGCCACCCCAATCAGGATGAGCTTTGTTGTTATACCAGCCATTATAACGTTCATTTTCATACGCTTCCTTGTCATTGATGGCACCAACAGAACAAACCAGTACTGCAACAGTTAGAAAGCAGATGAGAAACATGTTTCAGAGAGTCCTTCTAGTGGTTAATGGTTGCTATACCAACCACTTACATTCTTATTACCCAGTAGTAGTTGTGATGTCATATGCTGGTGTTATAGTGTAGCAAGTCTGATTCTAATTAGCTACGACATGCATGTCTAGATGTGGTATGATGTTAATTAATTACGTACACACCTTGACCTTTGCCACCGACGTCATCTGCATAACTGAGGTGTAGTAGAACTAGAACTGCAACACTGACACGCAGTAGAACTGGAAATTCATGTAACGAGACTGTACTATAATTAGCATTGTGACGTGTTTGAAAACCTTGGATGTCTACGAGGAGAGTACTCAAGTGAACTTCACAAGGAGGCCACACCATCAGTCAACCCGCCACGGAAGACGTCAACTCCGTTGAGAGAAGCAGTGAGGCAGGAGCTCGACAGACTGACAAAGGAAGGCATCATCGCTCAGGTGACAGAGCCCACAGAATGGGTATCATTAATGGTCACAGTAAGGAAGAAGAACGGTCAAGTGCGGATCTGCTTGGACCCCAAGGAGCACAACCTGGCAATGAAGAGATCTCACTACCCTATGCCCATTATCGAGGAAGTAGCCACACGGCTTACCAAAGCCAAAGTGTTTATGGTACTAGACGCCAAGAGTGGGTTTTGGCAGATAAAGCTGGATGAGAAGTCGAGCTACTTGACCACGTTCCAAACAGCCTTTGACAGGTACAGATGATTGCGGATGCCTTTTGGTATAGCATCAGCACCGGAGATATGGCAGCGAAATATGCATCAGATTATAGAGACCTTGAATGGAGTGGAAGTCATTGCAGATGATTCTGTTATTATTGGATTTGGAGACACAATGTTGGAGGCGACTGAGAGTCATGATCGCAATCTGTCAGCATTTCTTGACAGATGCAGGGAAAGGAACTTGAAGCTAACCCCAGACAAAGTCAAGCTCAGGCTGACTGAGATTCCATACATTGGACACAAGCTAACTGTCCATGGAGTGCAGCCAGACGCATCCAAGGTAGAAGCGATTGTGCACATGCCAACGCCCACTGATACCACTTCAATGAAACGAGCATTAGGACTGGTTACAAACCTCTCAAAACTTTTGCCACGCTTATCTGAAGTGTGTGAAGTTCTTCGTCAGCTAGACCACAACGGAGTTGAATGGCATTGGAGAGAGGAACACGCAAAGGCCTGCGAGGAAGTGAAAAGACTGACTACAACGACGTCGGTTCTAGCATACTACGATGTCAACAAGGAAACCACAATCTAATGTGATGCTTCTTCAACTGGTTTAGGAGTCACCCTGCTCCAGGAGGGTCAGCCAGTTTGTTTTGCATCAAGAGCACTGACAACAAGTGAGAGAAATTACGCACAAATAGAAAAGGAGCCCTTGGCAATCCTTTTTGGTTGTGAGAGATTTGATCAATACATCTACGCGAAACACACAACGGTAGAGTCTGATCACAAGCCACTCGAGGACACTACTAGGAAGCCCATGGCAGATGTGCCAAAACGATTACAACGAATGTTGATGCATCTTCAGCGCTATGATATCCAAGTCACGTACAAAAAAAGGTCAGAAATGTACCTAGCGGATGCTCTTTCCCGCGCGTATTTGGAAGGTACAGTTACCGCCAAAGACTGGCAGAGTGAACACTGTTTGCAAGTTGATGAAGTCAATATGGTGGAAGACGTCCCTATCGACAACCCGTTATTGGAAGAAATCAGGCGAGCTACAAAGGAAGATCAAGAGCTGCAATGCATCAGTGAGCTGATTCGTACTGGATGGCCATCACGGACAATAGACGTACCGGTCGCAGCCAGACCATTCCATCAGTGTCACCGCGAAATATCAGTACAGAATGACTTAGTTTTCAAGGGAGACCGTGTAGTTATACCAATATCCCTAACAGGCAGTGTGATCAAGAAGTTACACAATACACACTTGGAAATGGAAGGCTGCCTCAGACGTGCAAGAGAGTCGCTCTTTTGGCCCGGCATGAATGCAGAACTGAGTTATTTTGTCCGGAGATGCTCCTTTTGCGCTGCGTATCGCCCAGAGCAATGCCGTGAGCTCCTACAGCCACACGAAATTTCGTCTACACCTTGGCAAATGGTTGCCATAGATCTGTTCAGTTTTGAGACCACAAATTACATAGTTGTTGTCGACTACTATTCAAATTTTTTGAGATCGATAAACTCAATGATACTTTGTCCAACACAGTTATCCACAAAGTCAAAGGACAATTTGCAAGACACGGTATTCCAGAGATCGTAGTTACGGACAATGGCCCGCAATTTGCCGGCGGTGAATTCGAGCGCTTTGCTACACAATGGCAGTCATCACATTACGACATCTCCCAGATACCCACAAGCTAATGGAAAAGTGGAGAATACCGTCAAGACCTGCAAAAGCATTCTAAAGAAAGCGAAAGAGACCAACCAAGATGTTTAAATGTCGCTCCTCGATTTCCGTAACACGCCCTCCGAAAGCATTGGCTCATCCCCAGCTCAACGATTGTTCGGGAGACGGACGAAAACACAGATACCCATATCACCAAAACTTTTGCAACCTACAGCACTGAAAGGGACAGACGTCTCAGACAAACTACACAGAGCCAAGCAACGCCAAGCGTGGAACTACGACAAAGTCTCAAAGAGCCTCCCACCGCTTGCACCAGGCCAAAACGTGAGAATGAAAAACCTGGTGAAACAGCATGGTCGCTGGCCGTGTGCAAAAGACCAGCAGGACACCGGTCGTACATAGTTGAATCAGAAGGTAGACAATACAGACGGAACCGTCGTCAACTCAGAACCACCGAAGAAGATTGTAGACCAAACCCACTGGTGAGTGATGACTCAGAAGAAGACGAAGATGACGAACCATACAACGATGACGTTGTACCAGACAGACGTGATGACACACCACCAAAACAGACGACCGTACCGATCCATCCACCGCCCACAAGGACTGTCCAGACATACCCAGACATCAAGAAAACCGCACGCGGTAGAACAGTCAAGCTACCTCGGGAATACAGAAACTACGACATGTCGTAACATCGTAACGTTGGTATGGTACAGCCTACTGGTTATAAACTGATTGAGTTGTGTTACAATTTTAAAGAAAGAGGAATGTAACGAGACTGTACTATAATTAGCATTGTGACGTAAGTCATGTCTTTAGAGGACGTGTAGCTGTTAGCAAGCACTGAACAGATCGTTACAGTTCACTCTCTAGGACTAAGACGTCAGTTGTTAATGACGCGCATTGAAGGTCCACAAACATTGTCTAGAGTGACTCATCATTTGTCTGAGATGAGGTCACCGTAACTAGTGCAAGTACTTATAGACACAAGTAGCTTTGAAGTAGTTAGTTAGAGTTTGCAGTTACCTGCCGGAGTTCACAGTGAAGCCTAGTAGATTATATCCTAGTTGGTTTCTGTCTCTAGTATTATATAAATATACTATCGAGCACACTCTGTCTCTGACTCAACCGTGTAGTACTGCGATAGACCTGGACGAATCGACAGCCGTGCTACAAATCTGGTGACAAGCCAAGTGGGATTTCATTCTTCACATTTTTTCGAAGAGATTTTGGTGAACTGAGCTTTATATGGCTAGTAAGGTGGTTGTACCTGAGTCATTTTCAGGCAAAGGATCCGTGGACGTGGAGTTTTGCAATTGGTTCCGACGCTTCGAGTACTGCGCTGCAGCCAATGGTTGGGATGGAGAAGTACGATTGGCGAGACTTCCAACGCTTTTGAAGGGTTTAGGTTTTGCTAAATTTGAACTCCCTACCGAGAATGAGAGGGACACATAGGTACATGCCAAGGGTGGCTTGATTGGCAGATTCTGTCCTAAGGAAGCGCGCATCGATGCCAAACGGCAATTTAGGAGTAGAACTCTCCGACTGGGCGAAGATCTTGATGCTTTTGTCTATAATCTAGAACTTCTGCATTCACGCGCATGGCCACAGCAGGGTGAAGACGCTAGGAACGAACAACTGATGGATCAGTTTATTGAGGGACTCTCATCTCAGCTGCGGCAGAAGGTCATTGAGAATGACCCAGGGACATATGCGCAAGCGAAGGAGTTGGTACGGAGACTTATACGAGCAGATTTCGACAGCCAATCGTGTGTGGCAGAGATTGCAACAATATTTCATCTACCAAAGAAATATCGGAAGTGTCAGAACTACGAGAACAATTAGCTGATTTGACCAAGGTCGTTCGTGACCTAGCTACTCGTCTCCAGTTCTGTGACTTTAGAGGGCCACGGTCAAACACAGAGAAACGGGTGGAGAGTTGGCACTGCGGAAAATTGGGCACGTGCAGAAGCACTGCAAAAAGATGGCTAGAGAAGCTGGTGGGTGGCGACCACAAGAAAGAACTGAAGTTGTAAGTGTATGCGGATCGTCATCTGTTCGGGTTTCCGCAGTTATGGATGGCAAAGGCACAGACTGTCTTGTAGACACTGGGGCAACCGTATCGATTCTACCGATCAAGTTCTTTACAACCGTGAGATTACAACCAGAACACAAACAGACGAACGTCAGAACGGTTAACGGACAGAAACTGAAAATATTTGGGTCTACGAAAGTTGAAGTCGCATTGGGAGACCACCGCTGTGGTAGACACAAATTTCTGCTAGCAGACGTAAAGACTCTATCAATCTTGGGTGTTGATTTTTTCGAGGCATTGCAAATGACAATTGACTTTAGCAAGAAAGTTATTCAATGGGACAGAGGCCAAGTCGACATTCGGACACCAAGGAGGAACAAAGCGTTATCGTTAGAAATACAGAATGGTACTAATAATTCAGATGGTCATGTCACTGTTGCTCTCGCTGAAATGGAACAGAACACCGGAGAAACTTTCAGGAAGGCGCTAGCAAGAGCTGCTGACCTGGAAAGTCAACTTGACCAAGAGAAAAGAGAACGAGCACAAGAAAGAAGAATATTTGAAAAAGAGAAGAGGGAGTGGACAAAGTCTCCACTTCTTCCTAAGCCAAATTCACAATCTAGGCGTACGAGAACTGAAGAAGAGAATCTGAAATCAAAAAAAACCGCTTCGCAAAGTCTACTGGGTAAAGCACCAGCCGTACAGTTGAAGAATTGTGTGAACATGCAAGAGGAGTCAACTAGTCACTCTAAAGCTCTGCATCGGTTAGGAAACAAGTTCAGTCGTCACAAATACGGCGTTCGTAATCGTTCGAGAGAATTCCATCATACACGGAACTACGATGCAATGAAGAGACAACGCGTAAATCATCACTGTGGTGATCAAGTAAGTCTAAATGAACAATCCAGCGGTTAAGAAACCACAGTACCTCCAACATTTAGTGACTGATCTATCACTTCTGGACAATCCACCCTAAGCTTCGGGACGAAGCATAGACAAAGGGGGAGAATTGTAGCAAGTCTGATTCTAATTACCTACGACAGGTCCAGATGTGGTATAATGTTAATTGCCAAGCGTAGCGAGGCTTCTAATCTGGGTAGCACAACAGAAACGGGCGTGGTCCTATATGGGTCTCTATCGAGCTTCTGGTATATGTGTGCGTGTGTGTGTGTGTGTGTGTGTGTGTGTGTGTGTGTGTGTGTGTGTGTGTGTGTGTGTGTGTGTGTGTGTACACAAATCTCAAATTTCTCCTCCCCACGACCACGTTTCATGATAGGACCTAACTTAAAAAATCATTTCTGTGTCCGACTACAGATGAGTCTAAGAACGATTCGTTTAATTGACCAAACCACGAAGAAAATGCTTCATGAAGTTTCGTCGCTCCATCCTTTTGTATTGTAGCTAGGAACTGTGTGTACGTGACAACCAAGAAACACCTTCAGGAGTTGAATGCCACCTACAGTCAACTAGTCACACGTCCCATACTTATACCTCGTTTACACTGGGAACAGTTTCTTGGAACAGTTCTGAGAATTGTTCTGGGAGCTGTTCTGGCGCCCGTTTACACTGCATCCAGCTTAGCCGTTCTGACGCCTCGATGTCCTCGAACTCCCAGACCTTTAGGAGAGAAAGACGTAACGCACGCTTCTTGTTGTAGCTGTCACGTGATCGATTAGATAACACGTTACTATGTCTCGAGTCACTGCTTTCAACTATTTCCTGGTTGTAATCATCCTTTGTTCTACGATATTCATACTTTAATTTCTTCAGCTTGGAAGAAATTTGTTTCTGGCTTCGAGTGTAGCCAGCAGCCTCCATGTCCCTAGCAATTTTTTCGTATACATCTTTGTTCCTATGGCTACACTCAAAGAGCCGCTGTATAGAGTCCTCCCCCCCCACAATTCGATGAGTTTCATCGTCTCATCATCACTCCACGCCGCCATAACGATATCCGGAAAACTACAAGAAAAATTGCTCTTGCGTCGGTACTGTTCTGGGGTGCGGGAGAGTTTACACTGTACCTGGAACTATTCTGAAATGGTTCTGGAACCACTCTTCTTTAGGTTCTGTTCTGGAACAAAACGCCACGGGAACAGAGCGTTTACACTGCTACTGGGAACTATTCTAGAACTCGAGAACCGTTCTCGACTGCCACTGTAAGCGGGGTATAACAGTATGATTAATACTTTACTACACTGCTGCATCTAACACTGTTGATAGTCAATGTTTGCTGATATCAATTTCTATGTCACTAAATACCATACCACTGTCGTTACAATGGAACCGAGTCCATACCTAGACTGTACATTTCAATTGTCTTGATCACGATCGCAAAACGACGACTACACCTATACCAGGCCTATAGACGTAATCTAAACTACTAGGAAGTTTGCATGTTTACTTCCATGACAGCTAGGGTTTCAACAAATACGTATTGTCTAGCTAGGACTCGACGTTTCAGTAGACCGTCTGAAAATTCCGTTGGACGTGTTACTCACGAACGCGAGCCTCGCCTACGGATACCATACGACTAGTTAAATTACGTACACACCTTGACCTTTGCCACCGACGTCGTCTGCATCACTGACGCGTAGTAGAAATATAACTACAACACTGACACGCAGTAGAACTGGAAGTTCACTCTCTAGGACTAAGACGTCAGTTGTTAATGACGTGCATTGAAGGTCCACATTGTCTAGCGTGACTCATCATTTGTCTGAGATGAGCTACGTCACCGTAACGAGTGCAAGTACTTATAGACACAAGTAGCTTTGAAGTAGTTAGTTAGAGTTTGCAGTTACCTGCCGGAGTTCACAGTGAAGCCTAGTAGATTATATCCTAGTTGGTTTCTGTCTCTAGTATTATATAAATATACTATCGAGCACACTCTGTCTCTGACTCGATCGTGTAGTACTGCGATTGACCAGGACGAATCGACAGCCGTGCTACAATAGCAATAATGAATGTGTGACTATGGCATTGCCCTAGCTATTAGAAGGTGTAGCTCTACAGAAAGGAGCCCATACAATCTGGATATGCCTGTTTGTAAGTCGCAGTGCATTCTAGTGGATAATTCCGACGCCTACCTAGATGGCTAGTGGAACATCTTGTAATAGCTGACATTTATAAACACACACATACATGAAACAGTCATACAAGTTAAGTTGACTAAAATACCTAACCAGGATTGGGAACGCAGTCTCACCTGCTAGTACAAGCACAACCAGCTGCAGGAAGACAAAATCTGAGAAGCACTCTGGTTTGTTCCCGCATTGTCGACGCTGTTTCAGCCTAACTTGTCTCACACAATATCTCATCTCAAATATCAGGCAACCAAACGTACACGACAATAATGTATACACGGATCTGACAGTTCCGGAAAACCTAAAAAGCTTCCTCTCCGGACAGTAACGCAAACAAAATGCGCATAATCGCAGTTCTTCGGTGTCATTTCTGGAGCGACAGAGGCACGTACTATGATTGTAGCCTTCTTTGACGCCTTTCGCAGCAAGCCATATCCTACTCTGTACGGTGCTAGCCAGACGGCAGTTACTGAAGACAAACTCGTAGTTGGTCTTGTGGTAGCCATTGGTGTTCTCGGCTTTACTCTTCTTGTCGTCTCTCCAGCAATCCGTGGAAGAAAGGTGAGATGTATGCAGTTGATCTCTCTATAGTTGCTAGCTCTCCGCTTTCCGTATATGCGGAGACATCGTACGATTAGAAGTTCCAAGTGTGTGTTACTAAGTAGACTGTACCCTGTGCTGCTCGAGAAAAGCGCTGTTAGGTGTCACAGAGCTTCATTTGTCCGGCATTGTCTAACATGTTGGCGCGAAACTTTGCAGGCTCTAGTCTACTTCCTAAAAGTCGGAGCATCTCTTTTCGTCGGCTGCACCATCATCGGTTAGCTTTTAGTTACTTGACTGGTGAATATCCCATTCCTGACTGCGGGCCCATTGGTTTAGTTGGTAACTATGGTTACGGTTGGCAAACCGGAACAATCAAGACGCGCACAGCGTACAAGGCATTTACTGATCATGAAGTTGCTGCTCAAGTTGGACTGCACGTTGGCCTGCGAGGAATCAACATCACATTGAAAGGTGGGCATACATCCACACACCACTACTAACTTTTAGCATGCATGCAATCTTTTACTTAAAATTTTGTTAGGTGAGCCAGAACATCAACTAAAAGAACAGATTAACTACAACGAACAATTTTCCTGGGGATGGCAGCAATTTAGGATTGGATTTGGACCCTATGGTAAGATCTACTTTATTGATAGCCAGTTAATCAATTAATTGATCCTTGTCTGCATGTTTCCTCCTAAGTGTGAACTTTGAAAATCTTCAATATTTTTCGTTGTTTCTTTGAACTTCGCGATGATCTCGATATCGTTAGAAACCGCTAGGTGTAGCCCTTAATTTTTCTACAAAGAAAACGGAAGGATAATAATATACGTTTGCGTATCAAAGACATAGGGGTGGAGCAATGGTTAATTATTATCCAATTATCTTGTGAGTCCAACTGATCAGCAACTGGAAATTGGCGTAACGTGCATGGTCCAACTGGATCAGCTCTTGCTAATTCATTACTCACTTCCGAGGTCACACTCAGGGGGAAATGCCAGTTTTTAAGTAATTAGTCTGACAAGATAACTCTTGTAGCCACTTTTGCAGGCTGTTTGTAAATGAAATGTCTGCAGGGGTTCTCAAACTTAGGAGCAATGATCCTAAACATCTAGCGCCAATAGGACTCATTGGCGCTGAATAGGGAATACCATAGCCATACGGGAATTGCACATGCCTACACATTTAATGAAGAAGCACTAGAAGTGCAAACCCTTGGCCAGTATGGAACAAGCATAATGTTGCAACCTTTGCTCTCTAGACGTCTAGTTCTTTGTGCAACTTCTCTAGGCGTCTGATTGTTTGTGCAGCTTTTGAAGTCGTAATGAGCCACTAGAGGCGGTTTTAGGCGTGGCATAGGTAACACCAGAGCCAAAACAAAATTAGATGTGGGAAAACATGAACGTTACAAATGTAGCTAGATTATAGGCGTTGTTTCTAGAAATGTAGTTGTTTCGAAGTGCTGGAACAAGCCAAATGTTACAAGTCGGAGAGACTGGACGCCAGGCCGGCTGGCAATCTTCGCCTTACGTGATGAAGTAACGGGTGTGATCACTGTTCTGTTTGTTAGTGGGAAACATGGCACGTCAGCAAAATAAGCAGCTCACCACCGATTTTCCAGCTCACAAGAATGTAAAAGTCTCGTTCTTTGTGCAGCTTCTCTAGGCGTCTTGTTGTTTGTGCCGCTTCTCTAGCTAGACGTCGCCTACTGTACACTGTACTGTATTTACACAGCCATCCGTCTAACCGCAATTTTGGTTGTTGTAATGAGGTGACCCCAGAGCCAATTAGGTGTCTGTTCGCTCTGACTTTGGATACCGTAAAACAAAAATGACTAGAGACGCACTAGAGTACTTACAGGTCAGCCGAGCCGCTTCGTCCGACAAGCAGACGCTGTCATGAACAATGCACGTTCCCCTTCGCAAATTCCCGTCAAGCGCCAAGTTTCTGTTGAAGACGACACTAGTGATCTTTGCAACAACACCACGGCCGCTCAGCCACGCACACCGAAACTTCAAGCTGGTAGACTGCAGAACCACTATGCAGAAGCACTGTGAAACAAGCAAAATGTTACAAGTCAGGTACAGCTACACACCCTCGCTCCTGGCTGTTGTTGGGAAAACATACACGTGCAAATGTAAACTATAGGCGTTGTTTCTATGTGCTAAAGCAAAGGACTCAGCACCATGTACACGACGGACGCCCGATGGCCGAATTCTCGTTAGCAGCTACCAAAGAAAGAGAGGTGGAGCCTCATGATGACATAACGTTCGTCTATTGGTCGGTAATGACATCACTTCTCCTCTATTGGTCGGAATAGCTTCATTTGCATCTGTGCTAACCAACTATATATACGGTCGTTGGGTCGGTCGAAGAACGATTACTATACCCTCCATCCGGAAATCTGGGCCTCGGGTAACTAGTTGTACGGTATCCGTAGGCGCCTCGCGTTCATGAGTAACACGCCCAACAGACCCTCTACTGCAACCCTGAGTCCTGGCTATAGACAATAGGTATTTGTTGGAACCCTGTTATGGAAGTAAACATGCAAACTTCCTAGTAGTTTAGATTACGTATATAGGCCTGGTATAGGTAGTCGTCGTTTTGCCATCATGATCAAGACAATTGAAATGTACAGTCTAGGTATGGACTCAGTTCCGTTGTAACGACAGTGGTATGGTATTTACTGACATAAAAATTGATATCGGCAAACATTGACTATCAACAGTGTTAGATGCAGCACAGTGTAGTAAAAGATTGATCATACTGTAGTATGGGACGTGTGAATAGTTAACTGTAGGTGGCATTCAACTCCTGAAGGTGTTTCTTTGTTGTCAAGTACACACAGTCCCTAGCTACAATACAAAAGGATGGAGCGACGGAACTTCATGAAGCATTTTCTTTGCCGTTTGGTCACTTGCACGAATCGTTCTTAGACCCATCTGTAATCGGACACGAAAACGATTTTCTAAGATAGGTCCTATCATGAAACGTGGTCGTAGAGAGGAGAAATTTGAGAATTGTGTGTACACACACACACACACACACACACACACACACACACACACACACACACACACACACACACACACACACACACCACACCACACCCACACACACACACACACACACACACACACACACACACACACACACACACACACACACAAAGTCATGTAGCCCGTTCTTCGCCCGGGCCAATTAATTAAGTTAATTAACACAATTTCAGCGTCTAGACTCTTGGAGCATAATAAAATTCGGTTATCTAAGCGGAGACACCCATGAATGACGATAAAGTGGATATCCGTCATTGAAGCATTGAGTTTCCCGACAGAAATTCTTTGGAAAATGCTTCGAGCAGTAGTTGTCAACCATGCAAGGCGAATTTTTGTTGAGCGGTTCTCATGGTCCGTGGATCACGTTGGCCATGACATCACCGACAAAGTAAATTTGAGCAAATTTAGCAGTAGAATTTTCTGGAGGAGCAAGACTTCCGATAGAATGATAGATTTGTCCCCGAACTTTGAAACAGGGATTCCAATCGATGCGAGCTTTAATTTCATCGCATCCAAAGGACGTCAACTGAAAAGCCGTGTTATACGCTCGCGTGTTTGAGAGGAAATGCTGCGCTTCAACTGATTGTTCCAAAAGGAGATCGAGCGATGGGTAGGCGGTGTGGGTATGGCGGGTAACAAGCCTTTTCCGCCACTGTAGCAGATGCCTGGTGGTTCCTTCTTCCATGTCAGTGCTTCGCAATGTTTGCAATTGAGGTTCATTTTGCCAATGTTGTTAGGAGTAGGCTTCAGTGTAAGATATCTACTAGAAACGTTTAGTAAATGACGGCGACATGCAAGATAGAGGCGAAACTGTACGCCAAAGGACCGTTTGTGGTATTGCTATAACTATGATTTTCCATAAGCATTGATGACGGTATGCATTGTCTACATAGACACAGTTCCAAAAAGGAGACAACTTGGTTAGAAAGTATAAGAATATTTTAGAAGTATGTGGTCATTGACGCGCGTGCTAAGCGCGTGTTGAGAAAGACAGCGGTGCTCATCGTTAACTCTTTCATCGACTGGAGAAGAAGATTTAGTAGTAGCTTTCGCGATCCGTCGAGGAGCACTGCGCTGGCGCTGTCAGTCAAGCCGGCAAGACGGAGTAGCTTCGTTATCTTTTTCCTGTTGCAGTGATAACTTTCGTCGCTTTGCCCTTGACGAAATAGCAGACAGAGAGCGCGTTTTGGGAGGCGTTTTGACAGTGTACAGGCGGGTTTGCTGTAATGACCAATTTTTGTCGCGCTTTAGCCAAACAGCAGAGCGTTTGTGACGTCACAGTAGGTGACGCAACAATGAGTAGGCATAGAATGACATCAAGAAGTACAGATGAACGCCAGCAACGCCTAGCTATTGAACACAGACTACCGAAAATGTCACCAGTTGTTATTCCAAACTGAGAAAATGCCGCATGCTAAAAGAAAAGCGAGGAAGTGCAGCGGTTTGCGAGCGCATAGGAAACAAACTGTTTGTGACGTCACGATTTTCAAAAAACCGCCAACACAAACCAAAGTACGTGGTACTGGCGACCGCGAAGAGCACCATTTGCTTTACGAAAGTAGAGAAGGTTCTGTGCTAAAGGAGGAGCGGAAAGGAATGGCAATTTGCGAGCAATTACGAAACAAAAATTCAAAATGGCTGAGCCCATGGGCCTACTTTCCTTTATAGATATAGATACCAAAAGTTCGATGGAGAGGCATATAGGATCACGCCCCTTTTGTTGTGCGACCCGGATTAGAAGCCTCGCTGCACTCGTCAATTACTGTAGTCTTGTCCGGTGCCTGTATGAGGAGTCTGGGGATGAGGCTATACACATACATGACGAGGCTACACATACATTACTAACTTCATGCTGTCTGAAGTATATGGTCAGTACCTACATCGTTAGCTAAAAACCACACATTAAAATTACTAGATAACTCACACCCTATGGGAAATCATTTCCCACTAAAAGGATAACTGTTTAGCCTAGTGTAGGTCTGTCTTTAGCCTTTACAGGGGTGTCCTAATGTTTGAGGCCTGTATGCAGCATAAGACTTGGCAAGTTCTGGAGACAGAATGGACTTTGACGCCAACTGGCCAATTGCTGGGCTTTGTTGAGGTCACGTGAACAGAGCCATCTATTCACTTCTATTTGGATATCTTTATACAAAGTTTACAAAAGAAACTCATAAACAGATCTCTCTCAAGACCAACACCCATGCATGCAATAGTTTCACATTCTACTTCAAAGTTTATTTTTTAGATGGGCTAGTGTACCGAAACCTATCTCTCTCACATTCACTACTTTAGCTCAGCTGCTGTACTGAATGCCGTGCCGACACCTTACTTTAGCACAGAACACCTGCACGCCTCTGGACAGATAAAATAATAGTGTGCAACATGTTCCTCAATTAATTGGTGCCTTTTGTGAAGTCTATAGTGCCAAATAAGTACTACTCTACTGGATTGTTTTTGCTGATGTGGCCACATCGTTCTCAGTAGGTCTATATCCACTTCAAGACTACTACAGTACTGGAGTCAGGAGTCTACCAGCGCCTGAAGGTCTGAGTCACTTCAGAGTTTTATATGTTTGTCGCCAAAAATGACAAGTCTGTCGCCAATTTTGGCAACATGGCGACAACTTAGACACCCCTGCCTATAAACAAAAACTGCTCTGAGTGGCAGATGCTGTTTAGGTTAATTGGTCTTAATTTATGACTTGCTAACAGTTAGTCATTCATTAGAACTTATGCTAATAGATGTTCCAGATGTTAATGTTTACTCAATTATGAAGACTGATACTCACTCATCTGCATGAAGATGAATCACTGGCAGAAGCAAAATTAGGTTTTGAAGAGTGGAGAGAGTGGGGAGAGTGGGGAGAGTGGGGAGAGTGGGGAGAGTGGGGAGAGTGGGGAGAGTGGGGAGAGTGGGGAGAGTGGGGAGAGTGGGGAGAGTGTTCAGAAGTCCCAGAATTAGATGAAGACATAGTGTAGTGCTTTGTTCTGAGTTAGGAATTAAGATTTCATTCAATTAGTGTGCAACAAGATTTCATTAAATTGACTATACAGTCACCTTGAATGTCCTGGACAGCTGCCATTGATGTCTGGACAACTTCCAAGTTGTTCTGACAAATGTTCGAATACTTGGAAGATTCTAATCTAAGGCCTGCAGTACCTAGGCTTGAGTGTCAGGTTTGAGACATTCGCCACTCAAAGGAAACCACCGACTCGCTATCCTCCGATCAGAATTTTACACGTTTGGTTAGTGTTTGTGCTTACTTTCACGATAATTGCTGATAGCAATGCCCTCTGCTATTGGCTCTCTGCTAATGCCTTTGTAACGGAGTAGTCAATTGCTTTTACCATCTGATATCACATTTTGTTGGCGTGTGAGCTACACCTGCATGTCGTCTTCTCCTTTGTCTTCCTTGTCTTCTACAAAGGTTGGTATTGGCACTCAACTCAGGGTGACGCACAGAGATATGATTTGCGTACGTTGTGGACGACCTTGGTTGGCCGACCTCTGCGGTAAGCTTTGAGTCTAGCCCTCTTAGAACGAGAGAAAACACAGACAACGAGAAGAGCTGGAAAGAGTTGGCCTGTTGTTTGTAGACTTGGATGGCACCTGTCGAGACTGCTGGCACCTGCGTCAAGGCGAAATTACATTAGCAAAGAGCCGATCGCGACACAAATATTGAACGGCACTCTGATTGGAGGATAGAGAGTCGTCGCTTTGTCTAAGTGACTTATGTCTCTAGCCGATCTTTCTCCTTCGAGGGGGAGACGACTAGCTGGACATTTGACTGTATCTATGCAGTACTGTAGTGAGAGACGGGTGCAGGATTGTAGAACAAACGAAAGCACCGGCTTCCAAGTGAGAAATTTTGTACAGAACGTCGGACAGTCTGCGAATGACTCGGTAGGGCCCCTGATAACGCGGTGAGAGCTTAGGCAAACGACCTGGTTGACGGGAAGGTAAATGCAGAAGAACCAGTCTACCTTCGTCAAAATGAACGATACGGTGAGTGGCATCATCATATCGCTTACGAGAGACATCCGATTTGTCTTGGGCATGACGACCACATAACGGTTGCCGTGAGTTGTACGTGGCAGTAGACAGAAGATGTCAACACCAACAGCCTCGAAAGGACGAGATGCACTGAAGAGTTGTAGATGGCCCGAGTGACAAGGTGAAGGAGGCTTACGGGACTGGCAAGAAAGACATGATTGAACGAATGCCTTAATGTCTTGAGCCATACCTTTCCAGTAGAACTGTGAACGAATACGGTGATAGGTTTTCTTGTACCCAAGGTGACCGGCGATCGGCAGACCGTGTAAAGCTTTCATAGCTACTAGACGGGTGGCTGGTGGTAGTATAGGTACATGACAGCGACGTCCGTTGACAACAGTAGTGTGCATAAGTAGACCGGTACTGGAGTCAATCGAAATAGTGCCGGTATCGCGAAGAACCTGCTTAACTTCTGGAGAAGCCTGTCTTGTTTGAGGGTGTTTCAGAAAGTCGAGGACATCATGTAAAAGCGGATCAGTTTCCTGTTGTTGCCGGATTTCATCACGAGTCGGAAGAGCAATAGTGTCTGGACCAACAGCGAGGATAGAAACATCAGAAGGCTGAGTCACGAATGTGTCGTTCGGTAGGCGAGACAGGGCGTCAGCGTTAGTATTCGCTTTGCCTGGCTTGTGACGGATAGTGAAATCAAATTCTTAAAGTCTCAGAACCCAGCGAGCTAAACGACCTGCTTGATGATTAGCAGACAGCCATCGAAGATTAGCGTGATCTGTCTCCAACGTGAAGTGAACACCGAGAAGATACTTCCGAAAACACTCGCCTCCGTACAGAACGGCCAAAAGCTTTTTCTGGGGGTATCGTATTGACGTTCGGCAGCGGACAGCTGACGACTAGCATAAGAAATGACATGTTCTTTGTCGTGGTCGTCGACCTGAGCCAGGATAGCGGCGATAGCAAGATCAGAAGCATCCGTTTGTAACAGAACGAGATTACTCCAGTCAGGATGAACAAGAAGCGGCGCGGACGTGAGTTGTTGTTTCAGACTATCAAAAGCTTCTTGCTGAGCGACAGTCCACTGGAACGGAGTGTTGTCTCGGAGTAATCGCGTCAGTGGTTTAGCAACAGCGGCGTAGAATGGGACAAAACGGCGGAATTAGGACGTCAAACCCAGGAATGACTTGAGCTGAGATTTGGTTTGAGGCACTTTGAGTAAAGTGACAGCTGTTACTTTAGCGGGATCGAGGCCGATACCGTCAGGGTTGATCAGATATGCAATGTAACGAAGTATTTGTTTGGCAAAATTGCATTTGATAGGTTTCAACTTGAGGTTATGGTGTCGGAGGCGCTGGAATACTGTTTCCAAATCTTTAAGATGGCTGTCAAAATCAGTAGAAAAGACAAGAATATCATCAAGATACACGATGCAAGTACGCCATTTGAGGCCAGCGAGAACAGAATCCATTGCCCGTTGAAAGGAACTGGGAGCGTTACAGAGACCGAATGGCATGGTGGTGAACTCAAACAATCGAACAGAAGTAATAAACGCGGTCTTCTCAATATCCTCCGGAGCGACAGGAATTTGCCAGTAGCCGAACATGAGATCAAGACTTGTAAAGTACTATTTTCCGATAGGATATCGAGACTATCATCGACGCGAGGTAGAGGATAACGGTCCTTTTTTGTGCAAGCGTTGACTCGTCGGTAGTCGACACAAAAACGCTTTGTTCCGTCAGATTTATCGGCAAGAACGACTGGACTGGCCCATGGAGAACGGGATTCTCAAACAATACCGTTGCGCATGAGGCAATGGATTTGTTTGTGGACCTCTTCTCTGCTGGCCGGAGGCAGCCGGTACGGTGCCGTGTTAACTGGGAGATGGTCGCCGGTATCGATGCGATGAGTAGCGACAGTAGAACGGCCAAGGTCATCAATGGTTTGCGCAAAAACGTCAGCGTATGAGTCAATCAGAGTACGTAACTTAACTTTTTGTGACGAACGAAGATGCTCGTTGACAAAAGTGGAAGCAATTGCTTGCCTAAGTGATGAAGAGCTGGTTGGATGATCGAGTACGTCCGAGACAGAAGGTGAGTCGGCACAATGACTAGAGATCGGAATGGTAGAAGTCACGGTCGGATCTAATAGTGCAGGAATAGACTGCGAGACAGTAAGAACGCAAACACGGCCAACAGGACCTGTAAGGTCGACGGAAGCAGCAGTGCCATCCTGATCGGTAAAAACGCCGAAAATAGAGAGTGTGGCTTTTTGACTTGAACCAGGGCCGCCAAATGTAACAGTGCCATTCTCGTAGCTAATGACGGCGCGGACAAGTCGCAAAAAGTCGAAACCCAAGAGAACAGGAAATGCAAAGTCTTGGACAACCGCGAATGAATGTGTAATCCGCTTATCGCCAACAGACAACGTGAGTTGTGTTTGACCAACCACATGAAGTTGACCACCATCCGCCGCAATAAGAGTGTGTGGAACAGCTGACGGCGGTGTGACGTCACGACCGAGACCTTCGACAAAAATATGAGAAACAAGCGAGGCAACGGCTCTAGAGTCAATGACACAAGAAGTAATTTCGGTTCCGTCAACAGTGAGGTGTCAAGTGGGAACAGCTGGAAGTGGAGGATTGAGAATCTCTGAACTAGACTCCTCGCGGTCAATAACGTAGACTGGATTATGGGTGCACTGCGGTGGTTGAGTGAAAGAACTTGAACCGGATGAAGGAGCAGAATCGCGTTGTGAATCAACGAATCGCTCAGTAGTGGCGACAGGTGTTTGAATTGCGGTAGGAGCAACAGATGTTTGACTAGACTGAGGTTGAGACTGGAAACGAGAAGCGATTTCTCGCGCCAGACGTTTGCGGCACTCGGCGATGCGATGTCCACACTTATGACAGTAGAGGCATTCACCACGAAACCCGGAAGCTGTAGAACCAGACTGGACAAAACCACGAGAAGAGGATGCGGGAGATACCGCAGTCGACTGTTGTGACTGAAGGAGCTTGATGACGTGACTTTGTTGTGCCAATAATTGTGATTGCTGAGTAAAGAGCTGTTGAAGCAAAACAGTGGAGTGGTCAGAAAGCGATGAAAGTACCGTAGTAGGTGGCTGTTGCTGGTGACCACCAGACGAACCACTGGACTTCCATTGTGAGCAGGTGACCGCAAAGCACTCAGCTGTACCGTCAGGTGCAGGGTGTGGACTTCTTTCACGTTTCCAAATCCTTTCAGCTTTCTCCGCACTTCGAATGACTTCTGCTAAAGTACTCGGTTGGTCTCTTCCAATTCGACTTGAAATTCTGGGCGAAGGCCCTCCTGATACCAAGTGACCACCGTAAGGTCGGGTAGCGCCGAGACCTGAGCCGTGTGCAACTGTAGTAAAGTACGGCGAAAACGAGAGCTGTACCCCGAAACGGTTTCATGTCCGCCCTGACGAAGAGACATCAATTTGCGAGTGTAGAAACGCACCGGATTCTTTGGCCCAAACTGAGTGTGCAGGAGCGATTCAAATGAGTCCCACAACAGGTCTGTTTCTGGAGTTACTGCAACAAACGAGCGATACTCTGCACGAGCACGACCAGCCAAAGCTACCGCAGCATGTCGAAGTTGAAGTTGGGGCGACCAGCGTTCAAGTTGTGCCACTGAAGTGACATGGAAGAGCCAACTGTCCAAATCTTCTCCGTCGTCACCCCAACACTTGTCCAGTTGAACTGAAACCAGCGAACGGCGAGATGCAGAATCCAGACGGTGAGAGTGGACAGGGTCTTCTGGGCTAATCGAACGATCTTGCCGTGCCTGTGACCTTTTACTTTTTCGCGGAGTCATAACGAAGGCACCAGTTTCAAAACCAAACGAACGGTTCTCCACCAGATGTAGAGAGATGCGGGTGTAGGAGCGTAGAACAAACGAAAGACACTTTATTACTATAGGTGCTCTGCTATATTCTCT
Source organism: Corticium candelabrum (assembly GCF_963422355.1). NCBI lineage: Eukaryota > Metazoa > Porifera > Homoscleromorpha > Homosclerophorida > Plakinidae > Corticium > Corticium candelabrum. Next base: position 793,647 of record NC_085089.1, on the reverse strand, counting down.
ACGATACCAGAAGCACGTGATCACATATCTAATTATAAGCTATTCTTAGGTACACTCTATGGTACCATGCAGGCATTCAAGTTTTTGCTGAGATATCTTATTTTTATATCCTAAAGCCTCTCTCACACAACACTGATATAGGGAAAATAGACAGGAGTAGAGTGCTTCATTGCGAAGTGAGACGTTTGTAATTGTTTCTCTCGTAAAGTTTGCAGCTGAATCGTACAATGTTTTGCTCGTAGACGTTGCTGATGGTCAATAGTTCAATTACTTTAAAACACTTAAAATTGCACTTTGAGAAAATCAGTGGAAAATTTAGTGCACATGCTCTTATTCTTGACCTGTTCAAGCTGGCTTGACGCTGCAAACTTGAGCTTGGCGCTACATGCAGTGCAATAGTGCCAGTTGCACACCCCTGTGTGTGTGTGTGTGTGTGTGTGTGTGTGTGTGTGTGTGTGTGTGTGTGTGTGTGTGTGTGTGTGTGTGTGCATGCGTGCGTGCATGAATGTGTGCATGCGTGTGTGCATAGAAATAGATACTGAACTTGCTCATTTTACTGATGATGGCTGTTCTTGTAAGAAAGAAGTCGGTATTCTGCTGCTACTGCATGGTCATGCACTCTTCTGTATGATTTTATTTTGTCTGTGTTCTCTTCTTGTAAATGACAAGGGTGTTGATATCACAAGCACAATACAGCAGACATGCATGGAGCTGATGATTTCAGGCGAATTGCTCATAGGACAATAATTGTTAATGTTATAGAAACTTGTTGCTCATTGCTTGTTGCTTTGAGTTTAGCCATGTCTTAAAATCTTGCTAAACTGGAACTTTATTGCAATCATTAGTTTTATCCAGTAACTTGGCTGCTGCTTGAAGTCAGAGTAGATATACTGCACAATATTTGACAGTTATCATAATTAGCTGCTATGTACATCTGATACTCATAACAACATTAAAATATTTATAGCCAATCAACTCAACAGAGAATTTCGAGATGCTCAATGGCGAGGTATGCCTCTACCCATTTTATGGATTGCAGAATATTTCACTTTAGATGGAGAAAACATTCGCTGGAACAGAGGATACCGAGAAGCTGGATTCTACACTCATGGCTTGCTCTGGTATGAATATAGCAGAAACATTGTGCACATTGATTTTTTGTGATTTTGGTGATATTTTGCAGGAGTGCATTTGGTTTATGGCTGATTGTCAATTTTCTTTTTTTGTATTCTCCTCGAATTGGTTGTTATATGTGGGGTCTTACTGGCGTCATTTTACTCACATCAGTGATTATGTATACTGGCATTATTTACAAATGGCCTGAGCTAAAAATTCCATTCCGAGATGGAGATTTAGAGCTGAATTATGGCTGGAGTTTCTGGCTCATTGCTGCTTCAGGAATGTTTTGTATTATTTCTTTTCTTGCTCTGTTTGTTCTCGATTGGAGATGGCCACTGCTCTTCATGTCACTATTTGACTTGACGAATGAAGACTGCTTGCTGCTTGAAGAAGATTCACAAGAAAATGCTCCTCTTACACTTGCACCTCAAAGACCCAGATCTGTTCAAAAATCGAGAAGTCAACATTCCCAAATCAAGCCTATGTATTCTGTTGAGGACGTTACTATTGAAAACACTTCTACATGCACACTCAGTGGCAGGACATCACAACTGACCAGCAGCGCTGTAGAAATGGAAGTTTTTGTTGCAAAATCCTCAGAAGACTCGATATAAATGTACAATGGGTACACTGATAGATGTTAATAAGGGCTGTCACGGCAATGAACAAGGATACACAGGGCATGAATTTAATCGACACGAAGTTGTACTTGCAGTAAATTGTCTTAGAACTTTGATCTAGATCGCTTAGTGCTGGGTTTTTCTTGGTGTGTCCATAGTACTAGTGATAGTATAGAACTGGAGTGTCAACAGAAAAGCAAAGAAATGTGATGTGTACATTCTACGTCGATCTACTGTATGTATGTTTAGTATCTAACTGATCACACCAATACTCTTGAATTTCACCAACAGTTGTTAACAGTTTGTTAGCTATCGATTGTTATATTTCTAACTTGCTTCACAGCGTATACTCTAGATATATTAATCAATCAGCCTGTGCTTTCTGGTAATGCCATGCCAGTGTGGAAAATAGGGAGTTATTTTGGCTTGGACAGACTGAGCCTATAGTTAGGACATTCTTGTATAGTGTTACATGAACTTAGTGCCACCCCTACTGCAACCATTTTGCATTTAATTATTGATAATCCAACTTCCAATGCAGCTGAGGTTTTCTCTGGCTAGGTAAATCATGCTAGAGGCACCTAAGTTTATGAAACTAACTGTTACACTATAATTATTAGTATTGGAAAGGCCATCACGTGATAAGAGAGTGACTGACAATTAGGGCTTATCATATATGCATAGAGGTGGATGTTTTGTCCAAACACGTCCCAAAACTGGCGCAATATTTGGTCGGACAAACAACACATTTGGTGGGACATTGTCCTATGTCCTACAATGTACTATAGTAGCTGCTTGATCATCTATCATTAGTATGCATGATGTGACACTTGAGTATATATATATATATATATATATATATATATATATATATATATATATATATATATATATATATATATATAAAGGAGAGGTGTCTGTCCGTCTGTCTGTCTGTCTGTCTGTCTGTCTGTCCCCGTATGTAGCTTGGCGGTTACTAAACTTTTGAAGAAGCTAGTTTATCTTCAGGCATAGTGAGAAGGAGAACCTTTCCTGCGATAGTGTTTTCGGCTTCGGCCGCTAACCTCCGCGCCGTCGCTGTTATTCGTTGGGAACCCCTTCGAGGTGCTCCGCGTTTGAGTTCGGCAGTTGTCTCAGTTGGTTTGGTCTCCACGTTCTTCTTTTTTTCTACGTTCTTCTTTTTTTCCACGTTCTTCTTTTTTTCCACGTTCTTCTTGATGACAAACATCTCCTGTCCCGTATCTGGTTGCTGTTTCGATGGCCCTCTGCGTCGAGTACTTGCGCATCTTCGGCTGTCTCACCGTTCCGTCGATTGTCCGGCTGATTTCGTGAGGGAGAACAGGTTGGTACAATGTCCGAAATGCTTGATGTGATTCATTCGTCTGCGTCAACACTCCGCTACGTGTACTCATCTGCTTTCGTTCTCAAACGAAGCTGATTGTCCATGCCCACAATCTTTAGAACAGCGAGCTGATGACGATGGAATTACGTCTCTGGATGCTCAACGCAGGGCGTGGGAGACGATCGATTCACTGTCTGTTGACGAGATTCTACGTTCTTTGCCACCGAGGACAGTTCAATACGTGCCATATTGTCTCAGAACTTTGTTAGAGAAGTGCTGTTCTGTTTCTTTGTCAAAAATTAGCGAGGATCCGGGTTACGATGGAGATTGGAAGTTACTGATGCTTCTTCCTAGAATGATCATGAGACCTCATCCTAGAGGAGGGAGATCAGGAATTAAGGAAATCAAAGCCATTTATCATCGATTCTTGGGTTTTCACTGGCAAGAGCTGATAGAGTTGCGTGATCATAGTCATTCACAACAGTCTAACAAGAAAGGAGAAGATCAGAGGAGAAAAGCCGCCCTCCGCCATGTGAAATATGGTGAGCTTTCAAAAGCAGCAAGAATTTTGACTAGTCATGGCTTGGCTCCTCCTTCAGAGAAATCAATCCAACGCTTGAGGGCTAAACACCCTGCTCGGAAGATGAGTTTGAATCTTTCTGGTGTTGACAAAGTTTCTTCTATTCGACTGAACAAGTCTATATTTCTTGAATCATTGAGGAAAAGTCCACGAGGATCGGGAGCCGGTCCTTCTGGATGGAGGCTTGAACATCTTAGAGTACTTCAAGACAATGCCTCAACCAGCGACCTTCTATTTTCGCTATGTTCACTTATAGCTGAAGACAAGGTGCCATCCTCTGCGGTACCCCTGTTGTCATGTTCTCGCCTAATTGCATTGCCTAAATTGAATGGTGACGTAAGACCTATTGCTATTGGGGAGACTCTAAGGAGATTGTCTGCCAAAGCGATTTGCTTCCAGCTGTGATCGTCATTTTCCACCTATTTTGAGCCAATTCAACATGGAGTAGCCACTCCTTGTGAAGGGGAGCTGTTAGCACATCGTGTCACCTTAAGCTTGTTATTAGATGGAAATTCGAATGTATCTTTGTTGAAGACATATATATCCAATGTTTTCAATTGCATCTCTAGGCAACATCTTCTCGACGAGGTAGCAGAAAAATTTTCTGAGATTTACCGTCACACGTGCCAAATGTACAGTAATGCTAGCTCTCTCATATATGTCAAGGGCGGTGATGTCGTCACTGTTAGGTCAGAAGAAGGAGTACACCAGGGAGATCCCCTCGGCCCTTTTCTCTTCTCTGCTGATTTGCAACCCATTTTGGAGTCTCTGCAGGAGAATCATAACAACCTGACCGTCCTCGTCTACCTAGATGATCTCTTTGTAGTTGGTAAGTTTGCTCGTATGCAACCATTCATATCTGACCTTCAGTCATCACTCAAAGACGTCGGTTTACTAGTCAACGAGAAAAAGTGCGAGTTATTCAATACGCCAGATTCTGTACAATCGTTTGTTTCTGTTCCTGTGGTCTCACATGGCACAGACATTCTAGGGATTCCCATCGGCTGCCACCAGTTTGTGCAAACTAGATGCTCCGAGATTGCTAATTCAGGTCACGCTCTTTGCTCAGAGCTCGTAAAGTTGAGGTGCCCTCAGAGTGCAACTTTCTTGCTAAGATTTTGCCACGTGACTCGGATGAACCACTTAGCTAGATGCGTGTCTCCTTATTCTTTTGAATATGCTGCAATACTACATGATGCCGTGACCCGGTCTACCTTTGTCCAGATATTGGACTTAGACTCTATTGATGATTTCACCTGGAATTAAGCCTCATTAAACATCAAATTGGGTGGGTTTGGCTTGTTTGAAGTCAACAAGAGTAAATGCTCGGCATACGTCTCTCATGGGCTCAATCTGTCAGAGATTTGCCTAATCGCTTTTCCTCACTTTCACAACGTATTCAAGATCTGGTGGAAAACGATTCCACGTTCTCTTCACTTGGCTTCGACATTCATTCAGCTGTCAAGTCCTTGCCTCCAATTAGATTAGGAGACGATGAAGCACCGAGGCCTCAATCATTGTCAACCCTTTCAGCTACAAAGGGTAAGCTTCAGCACAATCTAAGCTCAGAAATTGTTCTCTTGAGTGCAGCTCATTGTCTGTCTTCTGCACCTCATAGAAGGGATGCTGCAAGATTGCGTTCTGCTCAAGGTAGGAGGTCTGGGGCTTGGTTAGAGGCCTTACCATCCTCAGATATGTACGCACTCATCGCAAAGGATTTCCGCCTAGCGTTCTTTCTGAGGCTCGGTCTACCAATGCCTTTTAAGTCATGCATAAACAAATGTGAATGTGGAGTAGAATTGGATGGAATTGGGTATCATCTTTTCACATGCAAGTTTGGGGGAGCACCAGTCTGGCAACACGATTCTGTAGTGTCAGGATGGTGCAGTTGTTTGAACGAGCTCCAACTGCACCATCGCAAGGAGCCAAGAGAACAATATACAGAATCTGAGAATCGCTCCGATATTTTAATGTACAATGAAACAAGTACAGAGTTGGACGTGAACATGGCTCACCCTTGGAGCAAAGACATCCTAAATAGAGCATCTAAAGAGAGGCAGGCTATGCAGCTGAGAGGCGTGAGATGAGAAAGAAAAGCAAATACGGAGCTCTGCCAGTTCAGGACAGCACAACGCCTAACTTGGTTCCTCTGATCTTTGAGCACTTTGGGTTCTGGGGACAGGAGGCTGATAACTTCCTGAACTCACTTTCAAAGAAATCAAGGGATTCGGAAGGCAGAAGTACTGAAGCCGACTTCAGGACGAGATGGCGTAGACAGATTTGTATAATTATCCAGAGATGTAATGCTAGAGTTATATTAAAGAAGATAAGTAAATTGCACGTAGGTAAGATAGACGATTTTTTCTTTGATATAGACATTCAACACTATGTTCATTAGAATAATACTGTAGCTATGACTTCAGACATTTCAGTAGTTTTTGCTAATGCTTAGGATACTTTACTTCTGCGATTAACTGTTACATTTACAGTTTGGAAGAGAATAAAACAGTCTGTCTGTCTGTCTGTCTGTCTGTCTGTCTGTGTCCGTCTGTTGGAGCGTTTCTAAAAAACGGCGAGTCCGATCTCGGCCGAATTTGGCTCGCGCACGCCGAATTCATTCCGGTCGAAAGTGAGACTGTGGTCGTCTTCCTGACTTCTCCCACGACGACGCGATTTTCCGCCGATTGCACTCGCTTCCGCTCTCGCGCGAATATCTCTGGAATGACGCATTATATCTCCACCGAATTTAGGCTGCCCGTTCCCGACATTGGGCGGTACGCGCTGAGCGTGTCGTTTATTGCGGGCGACCCTGGGAAACGGAAGATATTTTTGCTCATATCCGGGTCTTGAAAAAATACGCTCGCAGTAATGTTTGCCAGTCTACGACCGTCGAAGAGCTGCCGTGTTTGATGCACCTGTTCCCCGAAACGCCAGCAACGTCTTTGAAGAGACAACGTTCAGCGAGACTGTCGAAATGACGAGAGTCGGTACGAGTCGTGACTTCGTTAGATACGGAGCTGCCGTGTTTAATGCACCTGTTCCCCGAAACGCCAGCAACGTCTTCGAAGAGACGACGTTCAACGGGACTGTCAAAATGGCGGGGAACGGATTATCCGGGTAAGTATTGCACGTGACTTGCAAGTTACGGGATTCACGTCGAAATTATAGATGCCAGGTTCGATACACCTGTTCTCCGCAACGGGACTGTCGAAATGGCTTCAACGGGATCAATAATCCAATCAACGGGATTTTTTGAAACTGGACACGTCGAATAGATGCCAAGTTCGATACACCTGTTCCTCGCAAAGGCAGCAACGTCCAAGTCGAAATGGCTTCAACCAATCGCTAATCCAACCAACAGGATTTTTGGAAACGGCAATTGAACGGGATATAACTATGAATGAGAATTCTGTCTGGCTGCTACTAAACGGTAAAGCACTTACACCACGGCTAATTCGTGACAGTAAACGGTTACTGACAAAACATTACAGTCTACTGCGCCAAAACATTACAGTCTACTAGCTGCGGAGTATCCGGGAGTACTATACGATTGCAAGTGTACACGCGACATTTTTCGTTGTTTTTACAATGCCTCCGAAGAGACGGACTGGCTCAGGTTGCGCTGACAAGGGCATAAGTTAGTGTAATTGGTTTGTGCTGTGATTGGAACTTTTTTTGCACAGGAATGGTAACCAACACTATACAGCAGAGAGTTTGGAAATCTACAAAGATCTCTCTCTAGAAACTGTACGTGACCTGGCTACACCCCCTCTGCCTCTCCAACCATCAAACGCATTTTTAGATACTTTCTGCTATAATCTCTACCTATAAAGGCGACCTGTCTGTCTGTCTATCTGTCTGTCTATCTGTCTGTCTGTCTGTCTGTCTGTCTGTCTGTCTGTCTGTCTGTCTGTCCTGTCTGTCTGTCATTAATAGCAAACAGTGTCTGCAAATCAATCAATAATTTGTGTGATTAAACTATTACTCGGGCGAAGCCAGGCATTGGAGCTCGTGTATCTATAGAGTTGATTGTGCATTGTGAAACTCCATCCACAAACCCTCATCTAGTTATTAATATCTCAATCGTTTCTATAGCAATAAAATAGAATGAGTAGTGGAGCTCGTGATCACCGATTCGTCATGTGACTTCTTTTAGGACGAGCGCTCGAAGAGAAGAAATGTGCAGGAGTACGTACTCCATTAAGTTAATTAATCTATCCACCCAAGCGGTTGCTGCAAACTGTTAGGCCAGCATGACGCGTCGGTTCGTGCTAATGTGGCTGTTTCTAGCATTCACAAGTCTCCATCAACATCTAGCTACAAGTGCGTTGTTACTCTCATATTGAACAATTAACTTATTTATTTAATTAAGTGTTCTAGTGTTTTTCAGAATGTAGCAGCAACAAAGTACAAAATTGGTATCCTGCGGCAACTGCCGGTCTCTAATATCGTGGTACAGTGTACTAAAAGCACGACGATTAGAACGGAAACGCTTGTTTGAGTTGGACTTCAAAAGATGCCTACAGTACGTACAAGCACTAGCCAGACGACTTCAACTACAAGCTGATCGACATCGGCAATCACACGTACAACTATTGTCGTAATCCAAGAAAAGACTCTTACAACAAACCATGGTGTTTATCAACAAAAAACAAGAAGTGGGAATATTGTTATGTACAGGTGTGCAGGTATAACCGCACTTCAATCTTCATGCAGTTAATTGTTGAAAATTAATAAAAACGTGATTGTATGCCTGGGCATGCAGTTTGGTTGCATGTTGTCTAATTCTAATAATTTTCGTACTGTAGACACGTCGTACGTGTGACAGTGTGATAGACTTCATTTGGTGGCGGATATACAGAGGAACCGCTAATCAAGACAAAGATGGCAAGACGTGCCTTAATTGAGGTGTATCATACTTGCTGTTGTTCTAGAAATATTGAAATGGTTACGACTAAGAAAGAAAAACGATCTTCACTCATCGTAATATACAATGGATGTCAAAACGTCAGACGACATGCAGTTGAATCCACTCTACAGCGACATTGCGTTGCAACATCAGATGTCTGAAAATTTCTCAACGACGACTGAGTCTCACAAAGATTCTAGATCTGACAAAATGAATCTACTTTATGAATCAGCAGATCAGCTAGAGAGAACTGCGGCACATGAGTCAGAGAACGTCATTTACAACATGTGACAGATTGCATGCTGCATGGAACATATACATGTACCAGTTTTTTTACAGTATTTGATTTCTACATTACCGTGTTACGTAATGCACAGTCAGTGATATTAATATGATTTTGTGACAATATCCATTATTATTAATATGTTTAGGCACCAGATTTGTGTTCTCATACGAAAGGTTAGTATAGTAGTGAACTGCCACAACTCGATTTCTTTTACTAGCTGCGCCATTATTACTGCGCGACTTCAAATTCCAGTACCGTTGTCAGCTTCACATGCGTGCATATAATACCCCAATTTCAGGGTAATTTATTTGCGCATGCGAACACAACGTGGACAAGGCCTTCTTCAGCCGCGCATGAAGGCATGGTATACGAGACTAAGGTAAGCGGTAAAAGCAAGTGGTATCGCATACGGGATTGTTTGTACCGCATACGGGACTATGCATACCGCATACGGAACCGTTTGTACCAAAATTGTGGGACCGTTCGATCATAGTTGAGCATTTTGTTTTCTGCTTTTTGACCGAACCATGGGGGCAGTGTGGGCACGTGTCTGTGAGATGCATCCCTCCAATACAATAGTCCGTAAGATGCATCCCTCCAATACAATAGTCTAATATATTGTGAGATGCATCCTTCCAATAAAATAGTTTAGTGTATTGTAAGATGCATCCCTCCAATGCAATCTAGATATGATTGGCAATTTGTGCTAGCAGCCATTTTGTCCTTCTCGTCCCGTCCATACCCGGAAGTTGCCTCATGCTCTAGACAGGAAGTATATAGATCGTCCATATGCACGCAGTACAGCAGGACGGATGAACGGATCAGCACTCTGACACTGCCGGTCGGGTGCAATTTTGACTGGCTGGCGCCTGCACTTGCACTCGCCGGGGACTCGACTCGGGTGGGCTTTGTTCCATCATGGGAAGTTGCTTCATCCTAAACCGGAAGTAGAGTCGGGGCGGAGGGGGGGGGTTCGATTTCCATTGCCTACCGCGTGCCCTCAGACTTGCCGGGTGGAAGCTAGTAGTCTAATATTGAGAGATGCATCCCTCCAATACAATAGTCTAGTGTATTGAGAGATGCATTCCTTCAATACAATAGTCTGATGTAATTTGAGATGGATCCTTCCAATACAATAGTCTAGTGAATTGTGAGATGCATCTCTCCAATACAATAGTCTAGTGTATTGTGAGATGCATCCCTCCAATACAATAGTCTAGTGTATTGTGAGATGCATCCCTCCAATACAATAGTCTAGCGAATTGTGAGATGCATTCCTCCAATACAATAGTCTAATGTGAGATGCATTCATCCACTACAATACCAGTAATGATACTTGACCAATTGCCTTCTCCTTTGTACAGTTGAAACCTTCTGCAATTAAACATATGATAACTGTCGCATGTGATGATGGATATCCCATCCACTTGGCATGTCATTACTCCAGTCTCGACGTCATCAGACTGCTCATCTCTCACTATTCATCACTCAACAAATTTAACAGTTTTGGTTGCACACCTCTAATGGTCTGCTGTCAGTCAGGTCAATACGAGGCTGTACAGTTATTGTTAGATGCCCGTGCCGGTCCTAACCTAGTGAGCCCTATTAGTAAGGAAACTGCAATGCATTGGGCTGTTAATCGTCGGGATCTACAAAGGGTGTGGCTGCTGCTTCAATTTGGTGGTGGTCAAAGAACACGAAAGGACGGTCTGAGTGTGCATGACACCGCGACAGATGGCTGAACGGCAGCTGGCTAGAGCTACTAGGAAAGGGGAGCAAGACATACTTCTTCAGGATTTGTGAGTCCTCGAGATGTGACGTGTTTGCGAGAAATGATGGATAGTCTAAACTATTTTGATGGTGAGTTGTGTGTGTGTGTGTGTGTGTGTGTGTGTGTGTGTGTGTGTGTGTGTGTGTGTGTGTGTGTGTGTGTGTGTGTGTGTGTGTGTGTGTGTGTCGCATGCATTTATCAAGCATTTGCTATTTGTCTGCCTGTCTTTGTTCCTTTGCATGTGTCTACCTCTATTCTTGCATCATGCCCACGTCTGTAGGTCGTCTACGAACACTATACGAATTATTTCATGTATCTATTCGCCAACTGCTTGGTCCATCAAGAATCGACAAATCGATCAACTTCCCTTACCACCTTCACTCAGAATGTACCTCAAAGACATGTTCTACAGGTCACGTCCTGACAGTGGGTGACACTGTTCATGTTGACCGAGTTTACTACCGACGTCAATTATATAAACAGTTGTACACATGAAGAATATGGATTATGTCCTTGCTGAATGATAATAGATGGTATTATTGTTTTATGAGATTTGAGCGGTTTCTGAACGTTTGGTGATGTAATGAGGTATGTTTGATAGAAAAACGTGAATATGGAGCTTGATGTGATATAATAATATAATATGGTATCATTAGATGCTCTTACACTTGCAACTATGCGAAGTATCTTACCATAAACATACAGTTGGATAAACATAACAAATGTCAAATACACACAAACTAAAATAAGGTAATTTGTTAACACAAAATATTATGGACATTTCAGACTTTCTATTGAACTGATGGTATTGAGTCTTTCATCCCATTCTCCTCCTGCTGTGATGAGTTCTCCATTCTGAGTTGAGAATGCAGCATGTGCCCACCGTTTGTGTGTCATGTGTGGAAGAGGAAGCCAATTGGTAGACCTCTCATCATATAATTCTACAATATTAGACTGAGAAATAATCCTCCGTTGTGTCCTTCCTCCAGTCCCCACCAGTCTGTTACTGACTGACATCAGTGATGGGTCATATGTGGTTGTAGCGGGGATTGTTCTCCATTTTCTATCACAAACATCCGCACACTCAACAATATTACTAAAGCAAGATCCATCAGTCCATCCTCCCCCTACAAACACTGTGTTGTTTATAGTAACAGAAGAACAGCCACAATGTTTTGTTTGCATGTCATCCATCTTAGAAAAATTACCGCTATGAAGGTCACACACATGTACTGTGTTCACTTTCTCCCCTGACTTGGTCCTACCACCCACCACATACAGTGAGTTGTCGTGAAGAGCAACAGATACACCATCCAACTGCAGTTCGTTTGGTAGAACTGTGAGGAAACGCCATTTGTTGTCTTCATTCAAATTAAATCGTTTAATCACAAACTGATGTTTATCTCCATCATACAGACACACCAGACACACACCTTCATGACACACTACATTCCTCATGTGACCATTCTTTCTGACAACATGTCCCACTTATCATGTTTATAAGTGAGAACATGCAGATTACCATCATAACCTCCTACCACTAGTCTGCCTTCAATCTCTCCCATTCTATTATATGGCCACCTGTAATGAGGCATGTGTACATTCCACTGTGTCCATGATGGCAGACTGTCATTGATCTAGAATCAACACAACATGTACAATAGATGGAAATAAAAACAATTATAAAAAAGATAAAATACAAAATAAAAATACAAATTCACATCAGATGTGTTTACATGTCTACATCAAGTCTAAACTATTTTATAAAACAATCAAACATCACATCAAAAGATATATTATAACACATTTTTATTCAATACACTCTTTTACCCACTCTTCTTCCTCCCACCAATCCCTTTAACCTTGTTTAAGTTTATTTCTTAATTTTAAAGACACACACACACACACACACACACACACACACACACACACACACACACACACATGGACAAATGTCAAGCCCACCACGTCATTCGTGAATGATGTCAACCTTAAGGTCAGTTGCGGAGATAGCTCCCCCTGCCTCTAGAGACAGAGCCTCCATGCGCTACGTGGAGGCTTAGGGCCACCGCTACAATCCACCTGGAGCTTGGCCAGAGTCATCCAGGGGCACTGACTATGACGCAGCTTTGGGACTGGCCACCAAGGCCCACAAGTACCCATCTGCTGCATGACATTACTGCTAAGCCAGCGGTCATGTCTACCCCAGTCAATGACCAGGTACTCATTTATACTCTTGAGTTGATAGAAGCAAATGTATGTAAGTTTCTTGCTTAAGAAAATTATGCCATAGCTCGCCATCACTGTGACTTGAACCTCCAACCCTGCAAGGTCCCGGATGTTTCATTCTCCAAATGCACTCTCTAACCAATTGAGCTACACACACACACACACACACACACACACACACACACACACACACACACACACACACGTGCGCGCTGTGATAGGACAAATTGTGGCTTCAGGCTAAAAACTGTGACCCCAGACAAAACGGCAATAAACTGTTATGTAATAGTTATCAGTTTGGATGACAACAAGGCATCCAGAGCTTGACTGTTTTGTTGACAAATATCACTTAGTTACTTAATAAATCTTATTCACAGAAAGAATATGAAAAAGGAAATGCAGATTATTGTGATAATTTCCACAACAGTTGGTTGACTAAGAGTTGGTGCAAAGACAACTCATAACATACTTACTTGACAAAACAGTTGACGTTAATTAAGGTTAGACTGAAACTGTGGAAGACTTTGTAAAGACACAGCAAGGCACCGCCTGGATAAAATGTTACTGTGCTATGTCAATAACTCAATGCTTGAAGCCTTCTGATGAGGGACCAACAGAAACATTTTCGAGGAGCTGACTACTTTTGTAGAGTAGAAATGTATCTGGATGTTGCAGCCCCTCGGTACCTTAGGGTCACAATTTGGGCTCCTGTGTCTAGTTCAACATGCAGAAAGACTGACCAGTTACCTGATGATGATGACTAGCAGGACACCTTGACTTTTCATATTCAAGTGCCACAATCTTCAGCCGTTCTCTCTTTGTTTCAATATTTGCTTGTCCAGTTTCTTGTCTTGCTTGGCTTGTTTCCTCTTTTGCTTTCCTGATTTCTTCTCTTGCTGTACACATCTCATCCTCCGCTCGTTTTCTTTCCTTCTCCAATTGCACCGTCACCTTTCTCTCCTCTCTGTCCAACTGTACCACCTGATCTTTCAGCATTTCCATCTCTCCAACATCTGTAGCAGCAACTAGCCAATCATATCAATCAGTCTAATTAGACAGGGACTGGTTGCTTACCTTGGGGGCCTCTTCGTATCCCCTGGGTATTCCCCGTTGTCGTCAGTTGTTCTACAACGTGTGGTTGTCCGACTGTTTTGAGGATGTCGCAGAAAACAGGAAACATTTCTGGCGGTCTCGTCGACAAGACATCGATGAGTAGACGACGAACCTTGTCGTCGTGAGTGACAAAGTCGCTGCGAAGAGCGTCTATATCACCTCTCGACAGAAATCCTCGTTCATACAGAAGATTGGGGAAGAGAGAGTTGAAACGGAGACGATCAGATAGGTAGACATAGTTGCTTCTCACAACACACCATACATCGTCGTCTGTCTCAACATGAGAAGCAGAACGAGCAGATGAAGCCATGAAGCAACTCAAGACACCACACCGTAAGCCAAATGTAACTTTTGTGCGCAAAATCAGTAGGTCCAACCCAGTTCGCATAACCACGCATGCGCAAATGGAAAAAGCCTACATGTTCGTCGTCGTTGTTTCTAATCTTTTGAGAGGGTAAGTTCAGTTGCTAAAAATGCGTGTGTGTGTGTGTGTGTGTCTGTGTGTGTGTGTGTGTGTGTGTGTGTGTGTGTGTGTGCGTGTGTGTGCGTGCGTGTGTGTGTGTGCGTGTGTGTGTGTGTGCGTGTGTGTGTGTGTGCGTGTGTATGTGCGTGCGTGCGTGTGTATGTGCGTGCGTGTGTATGTGCGTGCGTGTGTATGTGTGCGTGTGTGCGCGCGCGCGCGTGTGTGCGCGTGTGTGTGGGGTGTGTGCGTGTGTGTGGGGTGTGCGTGCGTGCGTGCGTGTGTGTGTGTGTGTGTGTGTGTGTGTGTGTGTGTGTGTGTGTGGTGTGTGTGTGTGTGTGTGTATTTTCGTCCCCACATTCGGCGGTCTGCCGATCTGTTTAGTAGCAACTCTTACTTCTAGGTAGCTTTTGACGTCTCAAGTTAAGAAGTCAAGGATAGAAGAGAGGTATGAATACAATGTTAGCGTAGTGTTTATAGCCGGAAGTTGACGGGCCTCATTCAGGTCCCATAATTTATAGTTTTAGCTTAGCCTCGAGAGCCAAGCCTTCCTCGTGCTCGCTGTGCGACCTCACGTGCTGTTCACCTGCTTGCACGTGAGAGGAAGTGCTTGAGCCGGAACTGCTCGCACGGTGAGGCTAGTTTTAGCTCATGATCAGTACGTGCATGTGGATGCCGATTTTAAACTAAACGGGCCAAGGGATACTTTACAACCGGTATGTTTCCATTGTGACGGAGTTCCACAGCCTAGAATCGGTTCTAGACAACGCATTCTATCCCAATTAATCGTGTTTTACACGCGTACCTTTTACTTTGGGTAGATCGGCTTTACTGACACTACCTGGTTTACACCCATTTGTTATATACGGGCTATTGTGATCTACGGGCTAGTGTGACATTAGATTATCGAGAAGCAGACAGACAGACAGACAGACAGATCGACAGATTGACAGACAGACAGACAGACAGACAGACAGACAGACAAACAGAAGCAAGTTCAAAGCACAGCAAGTTTGTCACAGAAGCTTGCTGTTCAAATGCTGAGAAGAGTGATCTCCTCTGCAACAAGCTACTTGACTTAAATGATGTCCAAAGTTCAATGTTGTTACTAAGATACTGCCATGTGAGCCAGTTGAATCATCTAGAGCGAGTGATACCACCAGAAATGTTACATACAGCGGCTGCCATACATGACGAACATACTAAAAGAACATTCTGCAGTCAATTGGGTTGCAAGACTCTTAGTAAAGGCCAGTGGCAGCAAGTAGTGTGGCCTATCAGATATGGAGGTTTTGGTATGACTTCGCTCTCATCCACATCAGCGTTTGTCTTTGTATCATCTTGGGCTCATTCTCTGTCACAGTTGCCACAGCGCTTTCCAGATACCAGTCTTGTAGTCGACCGCCTGATTTCCAACAAGGAAGACAACACCATTAGTCATTCACTACATCAAGCCATCCATCCCAACTACCACCTATCCAGTTTGACAATTGAAATAAAATTACAGCGAAAGCTAACAGACAGTCTGCTCAGGTCTGAAGTCAGTGAAAGGATTGACTCGGCTACTTGTCCAAAAGAAGTATTGCGTTTGAGGTCAATTCAAGGAAGAGTGCGGGAGCATGGCTAGATGCCATCCCGAACTCACAAAGGTTTGCACTAAAACCAAAAGAATTTCAGTTGGCGACCTTTTTGAGACTGGGATTGCCGGTAGACTCCTCAAAATGGATTACAAGATGCGATTGCGGAAAAGACCTGGATTCTGAGGTATACCATCTCATGACGTGTAAGACTGGAGGAGGCCCTGTCTGGACCCATAATACCATTGTAGGTGTTTGGTCCGAATGTTTGAGCCAGTTACACATAAACCACAAGAAAGAGCCCAAAGAAAGGTACTGTGATTGCGAGGATCAACCTGACATAGCGATCATGGATCCAGTAACCGGAACAGACGTCGAACTAGATGTGCCTTTGGCCCACCCACGGTGTGCCAATATCTTGTCAAGAGCAGCTTGAGAAGACGGGGCAGCAGCGGTAAGAAGGGAAGAGAGGAAAGTCGAGAAATACCAGTCGAAGGTTCTGCTGGGTGGATTATGCCTCAACTCCGTGCCTCTAGTTATGGAACACTTCGGTCGTTGGGGGAGACAAGCACAATCATTCCTGTCTCTATTATCTCAACTAAGTAAAAACATTGACCTTGGTAACAGTGACCAAGATTTCAAGTGCTACTGAAGAAGAAGATTTGCTGTAGCTCTCCGAAGGTGCAACGTAAAGGTTCTCATCCAGAAGATGAACCGCTCACGAAGCAAAGAAAATTACATTAGTGACATATTTAGTGTCCAATTGCATGCAACCCGTGTGGGTCTAATTGATATATAACAGACTTTTGTATCTATAGCTTGTAATAGTTCATATGTATGAAATATAAAGATGTGACAGACAGACAGACAGACAGACAATGAAAGACATTCAGAACACCGTTCATTAGAATTCTAGTAGTACAGTATTCAATCTGTATGTCTCAGCAGATGGACATTTAGCTTGGCAGTTTTACCTATAGTGTTCTTGTAAAATTTTGCTTTTTGTGTTCAATAGTGAAAGACAGACAGACAGACAGACAGCTAAAAGATTGACAAAATAGTTTGTAGTAATGACTCTGTAGATGATAGCTACAAACATCAGATGGCTGTTCGTTAGAGTTTTTCTTGTGCGACTACTATGGGTTGTTTATCTTGAACTCTTAGTGTTGTATGTAGCCCTTTCTGTATTAGCGTTGATGTTTTCAGTAATGTTCTTTGACAGACAGACAGACAGACAGACAGACAGACAGACAGACAGACAGACAGCTAAAAGATTGACAAAATAGTTTGTAGTAATGACTCTGTAGATGATAGCTACAAACATCAGATGGCTGTTCGTTAGAGTTTTTCTTGTGCGACTACTATGGTTGTTTATCTTGAACTCTTAGTGTTATCTGTAGCCCTTTCTGTATTAGCGTTGATGTTTTCAGTAATGTTCTTTGACAGACAGACAGACAGACAGACAGACAGATTCATTTATTATCATCAAAACTCTACGTATGTACAGGAAACTTTCAAATATCTACCAGTCCTTCATAACTAAGCAAATTATAACACATTAATGGACTTGGCCTACAACATTGCAGTCAAACATTATGTCACTGTCGTTTGTACTGCATGAAAATCTCGACAGCTTCCTCGAAATCACTCTGGCGTTGCATCTCTGAAGAATGATGGAAAATATTGTAATAGATGTGATAAAAATAACCCCACCCTCCATAACCCCCCCACCCCTACCCCCACCACCCTTTGCCATGTGTTGTGTGTGTCCTTACACCCACCCCCCCCACCCCCACCACGAACGTTTTATTTGTGGCATCTCTGAAGAATGATGGAAAATTGCTTTCTCCAGAATGCCTTAAAACGTTGAGCGCTGTTAAAAGGATGTGCATGAGTGGTATTGTAGCTTTGCCTAGATATATGAGACAAAAACTTGTGTGCGTGCGAGCCCCACAAACCAAAATGTTCAAAGACTAGTGGAACACACTTGGATGATAAACCACCATGCAGGACCTCTCCTGAGTATTTCTTTAGTTTCTTCTCCTCTCTTACTTTTGCAGCATACCCTTCTTCTCTGTGTGCGTGGTTGAGAGCATCCTTACTCCATGGGTGTGCTAATGAAACATCCACGTCAAGATTCTGTCCTGTTTCAGAATCAAAGAGTGTCATATCAGGACGGTTTTCGCTACTAACAAAACGATGCCGGGGTTCGGTTTGATGGGGAATGTGCAAATCACTCAAACATTCACTCCAACCCTTCAAGATAGTATTGTGGGTCCAGACAGGACCTCCTCCATATTTACATGTTAGTAGGTGGTATCCTTGTTGATCCAGTTGTTGTGCACAGTCACACACTTTCACCCACTTGGTAAACGGTAAAGCCAATCCCAACCTCAAATAGGACGCTATAGAAAAGTCGTTTGTTTTAAGTGCGTGCCTATCAGAAGTAGGAATGGCATCTAACCAATCTCCGGCTCCACGACCTTGCAATGACCGCAGCCTTGCCGCATCTTTATCAGAAGGAGCCTGAGCAATGAGTTCAGACACATTAATTTCGTTTATCTCAGTACAAAGACGGTGCTGCAGTTTCTTAGGATAAGCGATGATGTCATCAAGTGTTTGAAAATCTTCATCATTGTCAGCTGACTTGGACAATGGTGGCAAGTCGGAAAAGCTAGAAATTACTTCTGAGCCAATCGACCCCGACTTTTCTTTAGAAGAAGTAAGATAATCAACCAAGTCAGTCATACATAAGAAACGAGATGGCAATTCTTTCATTGATTGACACCAAGAAGACACAAAAGCAGCATGAGAAATTTGTCCAATCTGTGTTAAACCAAAGCCTCCATTCTTCAGCTTTAGAGTCGCTTGTTTCCAGGCTGTATCATTCAAATGATTGAAACCAATGATGTCCACAAATGAAGATCTAGTCATTTTGTCATGGATGACTGCTGCCAGTTCTAGATCACGAGGAAATACTTGCCTTGCCAAGTAGTTCAATCTAGGCACATGACAGTGTCGTAGAATCAGCATGGAGATTTGCCGATTATTCAGCAGGGCCAATTCACGGCAAAGTTCCTTCCCACCCTTGGCAATGTCAGCACATTGAGAACGAACAAATTCAGGTTTTCCTACTGGTGTGCCTAGTATAATAGTGCCATCAGAGGTAACTGGAGTTGGAAAATTACAGACATTACCAGAGGGACAAAACAACTCACACTTTCTGTCTAAAATTTCCAAATGCAACGTGGACAGGGAAGACTTCAAATCATCCAAAATATTTCGAAGACTATTGACTGGACCTACCACATAGATGTCATCTAGATATGCCAGCATAGTAACACCCTCATGTCTCTTGATCACCTCACATAAAATAGGATGGATAGTAGCTGAGAAAAGAGCAGGTCCCAAAGGGTCTCCTTGATGAACTCCTTCACTTGATGTTAATAACTCAACTCCCTTGTCAGTGACGTATATCAGCTTGCTTGATTCCCCGTACAACTGCTTGACATGAGGATAGATATCAGGAAAGTCTTTAGCAATTTGCTGAAGAAGTCGTTCCCTTGAAACAGAATTGAAGGCATTCCTGACATCTGTTTTAAGGATTGACCAATCAGGATTTTGCTCCAATAAGATCTGAATATGGTGTGTAAGCAGCTCAGCTCCTCCAGGTGTCGCAATGCCGTGCTGTATAGGGGAGAAATATGAAGCAAACTCAGGTGACTTCTGTTGACAAATAGTCTTGGCAGTAAGTCGTCGAAAAACTTCCCCTACAGCGATTGGCCTCACATCATTCCCATGTTTAGGTATTGCTATGAGTTTAGAGGCTGAAAGCAAAGGAACTACGTTGGGTGGCACATCTCCTGAAAATATGTGATTACAAGTCTGAAACAGTAGATCTGTGGTGATGTCATTATCCAGGAGAATTCGAACATGTTCGTATCTCCATCCAGAGGGTCCACACCCAGAAGCTTTTGGAGCATTTTTGATAGCGTTGATGAAAACAGATCTGTCAAGAAATGTTGGACTCGAAGAAGACAATACATCAGGAATCTCGTTAGGATTAATGAGTCCCTCAGGGTGTTTAGATTTCAATTTTTGAAGAACCTCACTTGTTTCTGGGGCCAAACCATTGCTTGTAAGAAACTTAGCTGCTTTGGAAATCTCACCTACTTGGGCCAACTTTACAGCTACTTTTCTCTTGTTCTCATCAGTCATTGATTTATTTTCTGACTTCCTGTTTGTTGGTGTGTTCAACTCAATTAGCTCATCCCAGCGAAAATTCAGAAAACTTTGATAACGGGCCTTCACTTCCTTGTATCCTACCTTGCCGCCTCTCACGTGAGGTTTTAGTAAGATTCTAGGTAACAAAAACAAGAGTTTCCAACCCACATCACTAGAGGGGTCTTCATCAATCTTCTGTAGCGAAATGTTGCAACACTCTTGAAACATTGGTCGTAAAGATCGTGGAATATTCAGGATAGTCTGTGGTGGCAAAGAATTGAGGATATCCGCAACGGGGAGAGACTCAACCACAAACCACGCCTCGCGCTCAATATCATGTAGATTCCGGCTTCTGTCATCAGACATGACACTAGAAGCCAAACGTAGCTCAGACAATAGATCCGAAACGTTGCCTTTACCTGTAACTCTGCCTACTTCACCATCACCTGTTACATCGTCATTCCCAACATTTCCTGTTACGTCATCTAGATCTTTCCCAACGGTTGAACACGTGGAACTTGAGAGATGCTGTTGTAGCTTCAAATACCACTTACGACATCTTGGACATTGTTGCAGGTCATACTCCCGAATAAACTCCTCTGGACACTGATCGACATCATGAAAACTGCGAATGTGCGCCAGAACTCGCTTTAGGGAGTTCTCCCAGGCGCAACCGGGAACGGGACAGCGTACAGCAGACATAAAGGTTCTTTACTATATATTTGAACAACTGAGCCAATGTTACAGACAGACAGACAGACAGACAGACAGACAGGGCGGATAGCAGAGCAAACGCCTGATCAATTTGTAGTGTAGCTGTTTAAGAACTAGACCATTCTTGCACATTTAATAAATAATACGGTAAACTGTACCTACACACAATAATGACATGTGTGGGATGCAGTAGTCTTTGGTAGCTGGTTGGAGACTTACAACACGTCGCATCTTGCAGCTCAATCAATTGGAAGGTTGTCCGTACTAAGCACCCATGGCAATGTTTAGTAGACTCACTTTGCCATAGTCCTCTTTCCCTGGATGAACCTACTGGATGTATACAATCTCTGACACAACCTCACGGTTTTACATACCATAGTCAGCCGTACCATATTGCATACCATCTACTTAATTAGTTAACAAGAAAACCCAAAAGGTGAGTGAGAAAAAACTACTAAAAATGCTTTGCCTGTTGCTATCGCATAGCATCAGTGATCTAACAATATTCTTAATTAAGTTAAACTACAGTTGTGAAATAGGATCCTTCAGTACTGGCGCTAGCAGTAGAGGTGACGCCCTCTTGCGGTTTTTTGGACAACCTGGAAACATGCTTGGGACGCCGCTGGTTGTCAGTCTCATCTCATCGCATGATCTCATTGTTTCATGGCCTCATCTCATTGTCTAACTTTGACACAAATGGCACGTCTTAGCAATACATAGAATGAGTAGTGGAGCTCACGAGTCGTCATGTGACTTAATTCTGCATGACGAGCGCTCGGAATGTGCAGGAGTTAGTTACGTTGTGACGCACTCTGATCACTCCATCCAAGTGGTTGCTGCAAGCTGTTAAGTTAGGCCAGCATGACACGCCGGTTCGTGCACATACTAGTGTGGCTGTTTCTAGCATTCACAGGTTTTCATCTACACGTTGAGTGCATGCATGGCTACGTTTCTTTTTGCTAACTTGAAGTGTTCTGTTTTGCAGAATGTCGCAGCAACAGAGTACAAAATTGCTATCGTGCCGCAACTGCCGGTCTCTATTATCGTGGTACTAAAAGCACGACGATTAACGGAAACGCTTGTTTGAGTTGGACATCAAACGATGACTACAAGCCAGACGACTACCCACAAGCTGACATCGGAGATCACAACTATTGTCGTAATCCAAAAGAAGACTCTTACTACAAACCATGGTGTTTTATCAGCAAAAACAAAAAGTGGGAATATTGTGATGTACAGGAGTGTGCAGGTACAGTATAACCGCACTTCGTGCAGTTAATTGTTTAAATAAAAACGTGATTGTATGCCTGGACAGTTTGGTTTCATATTGTCTATCTAATTGCAATGATTTTTGTACTAGACACGTCGTGTTACAGTGTGATAGACTTTGGTGGCGGATACAGAGGAACAGTTAATCAAGACAAAGATGGTAACACATGCATTAAATGGTCGGCATCAGGATCTGATCTGGAAAGCATCTATATGAAGCAAGAATTCACTAAATATGGAATAGGAGATCACAACTATTGCAGAAATCCATATCCCCATAGTGATGTCCACAACAAACCTTATTGTCAGTACAAAAAAGACGGCAATATTAATGAAAAAGATTGTGATATTCCGAAATGCAATGGTATAGAATAATTATTGTAAAGCGAGTTTTATTGTTTACAAGTTGTTTATGATAAATAATAACAGATGTTCCTGTCATTACTCAAACATGTGGTGGGGATGGAGGTGGAAATGCATGCAAGTTTCCGTTCGAGTATGACGGCAAAAGGTTTGTAGAATGCACAAACTACAACAAGATTTCTACATCAAGCTGGTGCGCAACCAAACTCGACGGCGACGGAAAGATGAAGAAATGGGGCCATTGCTACTGTGGCGGTGATGTTTATACTGTATAGATACTGGATACGTTTTATTTCCAACGTTTTTTGCGTTTCAGGTCCAACATCATCGGCTGTACCATCAACTGCTGCTCCATCAACGGCCGCTCCATCATCGGTCATCCCATCAACAGCCATTCCATCAACGGCCGCTCCAACTACGGTTGCTGCATCGACGTCAGCCCTATCAACTGCCGCTTCATCGGCGATCCCATCAACGTCCGCACCACCAACTGCTGCTGCATCTACGGCCGCACCATCAACGTCCGCCTCATCGATATCCATCCCATCAACGACCACCCCATCGACGGCCGCTCCATTAACTGCCGCTCTATCGACAACCAGCCCAACTACAGCCACTAAGTTGTCCACAACAGACGTCATCACAACACAATTTAGTCGTCCATTTACAACACAATCGACGTCATTAACAACTACTGTTGTATCACCTACTATATATACTGCTGAAGAAAGAACGCAATTACCTACTAGGTCTGTTGCGTCTGTGTCAATGGCAACTCGATCTACAGTAGTGACTACAACTGTTTCACGGCCAAACACTGTTAAAGTCAACACTCAAATGTCCACTCCTACCACGACTTCTATGCGCGCGTCATCGAGAGAGGCTACGAGATCGGCAACCCGTCTTGATGCAACACCGACTGCTCACGCTAGCGACGCTCTTTCTACACCGATTGGCTCAACACTTTTGTCTGTCTTGCCTCGTGATTCTACAAAGACGATGGTCACAAAACCTGCATTCACGTCATTAATTCACACTACACAAATTTATAGATCCAGCAATTCTAGACATGCAACAACTCGTGAGGCAACGACACTAATGGTAACAGACTTGGCTACAATAGCAAAATCGAGTTCTTCGAACCATACAATATACGCAGCAGTTGTCGCTGCAATCGGAGTTATTGTTTTAATTGCGTGTATAGTCTTCGCATCTATCGTCTGGAGAAGAAGAGTAAGAAAGTTCGACTCTAGACTAGTTCTAGCACATGTGGCAGGTGATAGATCGTTGCTTTAACTTTTACGTTTAATAATAATAATAATAATAATAATAATAATAATAATAATATGTAAAACAGATGCGAGACATTACCGTACGTGTTGCAGTTCTCTTCGTGTGCGGTCCTGGAGCGGGAAGCCTATGCACGGGCAGTATCGCCGTCTCACTGAGCAACCGCCTGTGGACATGAAAGAGACCTACGAATGGCTAAAGGCAGCGAATCTTCCTGCTGCAACTGAGGGACTGGTTGTTGCTGCTCAAGACCAAGCTCTTCGGACTCGGTACTATGAGCGCAAAATTCTACATCGTGATGTCAGTCCTACTTGCCGCATGTGCAGTGTAGGCCTGGAGACAGTCGACCACATTGTGGCAGGCTGTAGTGCTTTGGCACCGACGGACTACACTGATCGACACAATCAGGTGGCATCCATCATTCACTGGGACGTTTGTCGCCATTTTGGGGTTCCAGTGGAGAGCAGATGGTATCGGCATCATCCTGATAGGCTTGTGGAGACGGATGACATTACTATGATGTGGGATACCACCATCCCCACTGCCAGGAAGATCAAAGCCAATCGTCCAGACATCTGTCTCAGAAATAGGAAGACAAACACTTGTCTTCTTATTGATATCAGCTGTCCTGCTGATGGCAACATTGGCAAGAAACATGCTGAGAAGTTGGCGAAGTACAGCGACTTGCGAGTGGAGATAAGCCGCATGTGGCATTGTCGAACACTGGTGGTTCCGGTGGTCTTGGGAGCTTTGGGCACAGTGCACGCAGGTATTGCACGGTGGCTGGACATTATTCCAGGTCATCACAACCTGCAGCACTTACAGAAAACAGTGCTTCTGGGATCTACTCGGATCCTTCGTAAAGTCATGTCTTCTTTCTAGACAGCCGTGATGGTCTAAGTACTTCTGAAGCAGGGTTTGCTTCCGGTACTTGTAATAGACTTTACAAACCAGACTGATCTGGTTGAGCACGACAATATGGAAACAGTCGACCACATTGTGGCAGGCTGTAGTGCTTTGGCACCGACGGACTACACTGATCGACACAATCAGGTGGCATCCATCATTCACTGGGACGTTTGTCGCCATTTTGGGGTTCCAGTGGAGAGCAGATGGTACCGGCATCATCCTGATAGGCTTGTGGAGACGGATGACATTACTATGATGTGGGATACCACCATCCCCACTGCCAGGAGGATCAAAGCCAATCGTCCAGACATCTGTCTCAGAAATAGGAAGACAAACACTTGTCTTCTTATTGATATCAGCTGTCCTGCTGATGGCAACATTGGCAAGAAACATGCTGAGAAGTTGGCGAAGTACAGTGACTTGAGGGTGGAGATAAGCCGCATGTGGCATTGTCGAACACTGGTGGTTCCGGTGGTCTTGGGAGCTTTGGGCACAGTGCACGCAGGTATTGCACGGTGGCTGGACATTATTCCAGGTCATCACAACCTGCAGCACTTACAGAAAACAGTGCTTCTGGGATCTACTCGGATCCTTCGTAAAGTCATGTCTTCTTTCTAGACAGCCGTGATGGTCTAAGTACTTCTGAAGCAGGGTTTGCTTCCGGTACTTGTAATAGACTTTACAAACCAGACTGATCTGGTTGAGCACGACATAATAATCTGATTTTGTTCTATTTTATAATGTCTATAGAAAAATCATCTGCAAACAGTAATTCTACATTTTCAAACGCTAAAAGTGGGTCAGCAAATGACGCAGAGCATAGAGCAACTTTATCAAATAGAAGACATGAAGAGAGAAACGATGCGTGCAATGGAAGTACTTTCTATATTGCAAATTGGATCGAGCTGCTTAAGGTGTATGTATGATACTTGTTGTTCTAGAAATATTGAAATGGTTACGATTAAATAGAAGAAGGAAAAACGATCTTCACTCGTCGTATACAATGGATGTCAAAACGTCAGACGATATGCAGTTGAATCCACTCTATAGCGACATTGCATTGCAACATCAGATGTCTGAAAATTTCTCGACGACGACCGAGTCTCGCAAAGATTCTAGATCTGACAAAATGAATCTACTTTATGAATCAGCAGATCGGATAGAGAGAACTGCGGCACGTGAGTCAGAGAACGTCATTTACAACATGTGACAGATTGCATGCTGCATGGAACATATACCAGTTACAGTATTATAATTTCTACATTACCGTATTACGCAATGCACAGTCAATGATATTAACTTATCTGATTTTGTGACAATACCCATTACTAGTAATTAATATGTCTAGGCACCAGGTTTGTGTACTCATACCGGAAGGTTAGTATAGTACTGGACTGGCACAACTCGATTTCGTTTACCAGCTGCGCCATATTATTACTACGCGACTTCAATCCGCTCAAAACTGGAGTACTGTTGTCAGCTTAATTCACATGCGTGCATAGCATACCCCGATTTCAGAGTATTATTCGTGCATGCGAACACAATGTGGACAAGGCCTTCTTCAGCCGCGCATGAAGGCATAGTATACGAAACTAAGGTAAATTCTAGGCGGTAAAAGCAAGTGGTATCGCATACGGGACTGTTTGTTCCGCATACGGGACCGTTTTGTACCGATAGTTGAGCATTTTGTTCTCTGCTTTTTGACGGAGTCACGAGGGCAGTGCGGGGACGTGCTTCACTAAATTGTTGCTCGATATTTTTGCCCCACATCTACGACCGTGTGCCGATCAGGCCCAATGTTTAGTACGAACTCTTACTTCTACGCAGTTTTTGGACGTCTCAAGTTAAGAAGTCAAGGATAGAAGAGAGGTATGCATACATTTAGCGTAATGTTTATAGCCGGAAGTTGACGGGCCCCCACTAGAGTCTAGCTCATGATCAGTACGTGTTGAGGTCGATTCTAGAACTAAACGGGCCAGGGGATACTTTACAACCGGTATGTTTCCATTGTGACGGAGCTCCACAGCCTAGAATCGGTACTAGACAGCGCATTTTATCTCAATTGTACAGGGACTATTTGGTCGCGGGCAATTATCTCGCTCCTATTGGTTTCCGAAACCGTTTAACTAGGGCTTATTTGGTTTCGGCCACCTGCGTGGACTATTTGGTCGCGTGGACTATTTGGTTTCGCATTTATTGCGCCTCGAATCGGCACTCTCCAACTCTTGCAGCTGTACGAGACGGACGCGAACGACGTGACGATGGCCATGATAATTTTCACGCGTCTCCCAGACGTCTCGATGAGCCGAAATCGAGTGCAACCTGCTTCTTCTTCGTTTGTATTTGGCTTCATATGAATACCGAAGTCATCACGACATTGGCGATCGCAATTTCGCGTGTCTGACGTTTCGTTTTGAGGAAAATCTCGGCTCGTCTGGTAGCGGGCGTGTCGAAAGTAGGCGGAGTAAGAATGTCTTGTAGGTTACAAGGTAAACACAGATGTTGTTGCACTAGCGAGGACGACTACAGTTGTAGATATAATACAACTTTTGCAAAGTGGAAAGTCGCTTGACAGCGGACTAGAACGTTTGTATATTACACTAAATTCGCTAAAGTACAATATTCGTCTAGCCTCGGAACTTCAGTTACTAGTAGTTAGACTATTCCCTCGCACTCTAGAAAACTACATTATACTCTGCAACGCCACGTTTAGTTGGATGCGTATACTTTCAGGAACGCTTCTCCCAGGATACTGATAACGCCATAAAGTGAGAAACATGAGAAGTGGTACAAAAGTTTCAATGGAATATTATCACCGATCTATCTAGAATTCAAAGCAAAAACCTAATTATTACAAATAAGAAACAGTCTTGAATACACTACCAAGGCACACAAAGAACAACCAAACAACAGAGATAGACAAAGAGACCGAGGAGCAGCCAAAACTTAAGCATTGGTTCAGAAATAAGATTGGACAACAATAGCACGGTACACAAAAAACAGGCAAACGACAGACAGACAGGCAGACAGACAGACAAAGTGTTTGTTGTTGATTTAGAGGAACTCTACTAAGAGACTAGCTTTTAAGCTCTTGATAGAAATTTCTTTGGATTTGAAAAATATATGTATTTGACAGACAGACAGACAGACAGACAGACAGACAGACAGATAGGCAGACAGATTATTTATTCTTCAATACAAACTATTACATGATCTAGTCGCAAGACCGTAACAAAGCTAGAATTTCTAAATCAATTAACGTAATAAGCTTAATTAATGTTTCAGTCTTATAAGAAGTCCTCTACTTTACATTGTTGATGAGACAATTTAACTTAGAAACTTTCCACTGATCACTCTTGCATTGCATCTCTGTATACACACTCATATCTGCTTGCATGCGCATAGCTGCATGCTGATTAGTATAGTTGTTTTGTTGTCTTCATTTTCTTGCCTGCATATCCTGGTTCTACTGCAGCACATTTTGCTGTGTCACCATTCAAAGAAAAGATAGACAGACGGACAGACTAAATGGCAGAAAGACACAGAAGATGCATGTATACAAGAAAACAAGATTTTCACTAGGCTCCACTAATTAGCTAACCTACAAAACGTATTGTTTGATAGTGGACAACAACGCAAACAAACAACCATCAATACTCATCTGAGAGACCAAGTGCAAATAAGTGATTTTATATCAGATACATTTAATTAGTTATTTCTCGAACTACATATATTCACTTATTTTCTCTTCTGTTCTGAACGTCATCACCGATCTTTGGTCGTGCGCAACCAATTTCAGAGACGTAGATCGTCTTCCTTGCGTAGACAGTACGCACATGTCGCTGTGCACAAAAGTATCGATCGATGCCATGCAGGATCGATGCATAAATCTGCAGCTAGCCGCAGCATTCTACGCAGTAAAACATTTCTAGGCACATCTCTACACGTGCGCTGCGTGATCAAATCATGTTTGTTTACCTTGTAACGCACAAGACATTCTTACTCCGCCTACTTTCGACACGCCCGCTACCGAGATTTTCCTCAAAACGAAACGTCAGACACGCAAAATTGCGATCGCCAATGTCGTGATGACTTCGGTATTCATATGAAGCCAAATACAAACGAAGAAGAAGCAGGTTGCACTCGATTTCGGCTCATCGAGACGTCTGTGAGTCGCGTGAAAATTATCATGGCCATCGTCACGTCGTTCGCGTCCGTCTCGTACAGCTGTAAGAGTTGGAGAGTGCCGATTTGAGGCGCAATAAATGCGAAACCAAATAGTCCACGCGACCAGTCCACGCGACCAAATAGTCCCTGCAGGTGGCCGAAACCAAATAAGCCCTAGTTAAACGGTTTCGGGAACCAAATAGGAGCGAGATAATTGCCCGCGACCAAATAGTCCACGCGACCAAATAGTCCCAGTACATCAATTAATCGTGTTTTACACTCGCATACTTTTACTTTGGGTAGATCGGCTTACTCACGCTACCTGGTTTACAGCCATTTGCTAGATACGGGCCATTGTGATCTACAGGCTAATGTGACATTAGATTATCAAGAAACAGACAGACGGACACACAGACAGACAGACAGACAGACAGACAGTTCTAGCAATGTAAAGAACTATCATGCGTACATTAGTTTGCGAGGTGCACATGTATTGACCCTATTGGGTCTAGATCTCT
Source organism: Corticium candelabrum (assembly GCF_963422355.1). Taxonomy (NCBI): domain Eukaryota; kingdom Metazoa; phylum Porifera; class Homoscleromorpha; order Homosclerophorida; family Plakinidae; genus Corticium; species Corticium candelabrum. The sequence continues at coordinate 764,187 of NC_085089.1, read as the reverse complement.
GGAACATTTAAATAGTTTTGGTTGTAATTGTAGAGTATATATGGACTATATATAGTAGCAGGTAGATACGGGTACTGTGTAACTTGAGGGTGCGTGGTGTGAGTCTGACAATAGAGCCACGTGGAACCGCAGCCTCTCGTGTGTGTACTAGGTAATACCTAACAGAGTCGTAGAACACGACACATGGTGTCAGGAGTGCTAGCGCTATGAGTACTGAAGACAGTCCACGAAGCGGCGCTGAGCTGGAAGCCAGGGAAGTGCCCGACCGGCAAGGTGACGACACGGAAGACGTTGCAGCTGGAGCTGCATGCGCAGCGGCTCAACTGCTAGTTCAAGCGACCTTTCCCAGTCCTGGACCACTTCAGGTAAAAGGTAATTTGGCAGAGAATTGGCGTGAATGGAGCCAACTCTGGAGATCGTACGAGACCGTGACGCGGATGACGTCGCAGCCAGATGAATACAGGCTTGCGTCGTTTATCACATGCATTGGTAGAGCAGGGTTGCGCATATACAATAGCTTACCATTCGCAGAGGAGGCGGAGAAGACGGATATGGCAAGAGTGATTGAGCTAATGGAAGCGCATTGCGTGGGTGAAGCAAATGTTACGTACGAACGCTTTGTCCTTGATCAGAGGCGGCAGAATCATGGTGAGCCATTTGACAAATTTCTAACGTCGGTGAGAGAGCAAGCTCAACGTTGTCGGTTTGGTGACCAAGAAAGCGACATGATCCGTGATAGAATCGTGTGTGGTGTGCATGATCAGGGGTTGCGTAAACAACTCCTGCAAAGAAAGAATCTCTCATTAGCAGACTGTGTTGATCTATGCAGGGCGTATGAGGCTACCGAGAAGAGGGCCAAGACGATGAGCGGAGCAGATACTGAAGTACACAGGGTGCAGAAGCAGTACGTACCCAAGTCCTCCAAAGTGAAGTCAAAGAGATATCAGTCTAAAGACACAGTGAAGGTGAGCGCTAAGACTGAATGTCAGTATTGTGGTTTGCAGCATGCAAAGGGACGCGTGAACTGCCCAGCGAACGGAAAGCAGTGTAGCAAGTGTGGCAAACTAAATCACTATGCGCGGAAGTGCCGTAGTCAGCCAAGCGTGAAGTCGCGTGTACACTGTGCGCAGGAATCTGTAAGTAGTGATGAGGCAGAAGAGCTCATGACGCTGACTCTGACAGGGCAGCATGATGTCAATGCAGTTAGGACAGCGAAGTACAGACCACAGATCATGGCAACAATGCTGTTGGAAGGCAAGTCGATGGTACAGTTTCAAGTTGACACCGGTGCCTCGTGTAATGTGATACGGAGAGCTGATGTGCCAAAACATGTCAAACTGGAGTCTACCCCTCAGGTTCTAACCCTCTATGATCGTTCGAAGGTGACTCCCGTAGGACGCTGTACGCTCCGATTGAAGAATCCTAGAAATAATCGAAACTACCGTGCGCATTTCGTAGTAGTTGATCGAGCAGCAGTCTCTATTTTGGGTTCACGTGCGGCGCAACAAATGCAATTAGTGACAGTGCAGTATGATCGAATACAGCTGTTGGATGCTCCGTCTACACACCCCGCTGTAGAAACAGACAAGGATCTCATGACGGTAGAGAATGTTAGTGAGCGATATCCGCAAGTGTTTGACGGCAAAGTTGGATCGTTAGGACAGCCGTTACAACTTGACATAGATGAGACAGTGACACCGGTTCAGATTCCCGTACGACGTGTTCCTGTAGCGATGAGACAACCGTTGAAAGCTGAATTAGACAAACTAGAGCGGACTGGAGTAATAGAAAAGATAAGTAGACCGACCAAATGGATGTCTAGTATGGTGGCCGTGAAGAAAGCGAACGGTACCATCAGGATCTGCCTAGACCCCAAACCTCTGAATCGAGCGCTGAAGAGATCGCGGTATCAGATACCAGTCCTGGATGATATCCTACCGCAGTTAGCAAATGCTAAAGTTTTTACGGTGGCTGACGTAAAAAGTGGTTTTTGGCATATTGAACTGGATCAGAAGTCAAGGGAGCTGACGACGTTTGGTACCCCGTTTGGTAGATATTGTTACAAACGTATGCCGTTTGGCATCTCCGTAGCGCCAGAAGTTTTCCAACGGAGACTGCACGAAATGGTTGCTGACATTGATGGTGTGTGGGCCATTGCAGATGATATTCTGATCGCAGGCATTGGAGATACTGAAGAGAGCGCAGTAGCAGATCATGAGAAGAAGCTGAAACAGCTCTTGAGACGTTGTCAGGAGCGAGGAGTGCGTTTAAACCGAGACAAACTTAGCATAAGAAAGACGAATGTTCCATACATGGGTCACATCTTGACCACGGAAGGTGTGAGACCAGATCCAGCAAAGGTGAAAGCTATTCTAGCAATGGACAGACCGAATGACGTGGCAGCAGTTCGTCGTTTGGTAGGAGTAGTAACTTATCTTGCCAAATACCTTCGGAATCTAACTGACATTAGTGAACCTCTACATCAATTGACCAGAAGAGACGTGGAGTGGAAATGGACGAATCAGCAAGAGAGAGCTTTTGAGCAGATAAAAGCAGTAGTTAGTTCCGCTCCAGTTCTTCGATATTTTTCAGCTGAAGATAGTGTTACGCTACAATGTGATGCGTCCAGTGTTGGACTCGGTGTTGCGTTGATGCAAAACGGGCAACCTGTAGCGTATGCTAGCAGACGACTCACAGATGCGGAGGAGCGCTATGCGCAAATAGAAAAGGAATTGTTAGCGATAGTTTACGGACTCGAACGGTTTGATCAGTATACCTATGGTCGTGCAGTAGATGTGGAATCCGACCACAAACCGCTAGAGGTGATTGCAAAGAAGCCGTTGCAGGCAGCGCCAAAACGTCTTCAACGTATGTTGTTACGTATACAGCGGTATGACATCACCATTCGATATAAGAAAGGAACAGATATGCATTTAGCAGACACTCTATCCCGAGCACCAGTAGAGAGTGACAGAAGATCTAGAGAAGAGACTAATCGGGAAGATATTATGGCAATAGACGCAGATGAGGAACAAGACAATGCTTTGCTATCTTTGAAACCTGAAACAGTACAAAAGATTAGACAGGCAACAATCGCGGATGATGGTATTAAGCAGCTAAAGGAAATGATTTTTTCAGGATGGCCAGATCACAAGAAGCAGATACCGAGAGCACTGACCCCTTATTTTGGTGTTCGTGATCAGCTGGTAGTACAGAATGGACTAGTCTTTTGTGGAGACAGACTTCTAGTCCCGGATCAACTGCGATCCTATATGCTAGACAGAGTACATTCGACGCACTTGGGCATCAATGGATGCATTCGTCGTGCAAAACAAAGTATTTGGTGGCCAGGCATGACAGGACAGATAAGAGACAAGATAGAGTCATGTGAAGAATGCAACAAGTATCCAGTGAAGCAATCTAAGGAGACACTAGTATCGCACCATGTCCCAGAACGACCTTGGGTGAAAGTTGGAGTTGATTTGTTTGAGTATAGGTCCAAGCACTACTTGGTAATATCAGATTACCAAAGCAATTTTCTTGAGATGGAGCGACTATATGAAACAACGTCGAAGTCTGTGATCAAATCATTGAAACAACAATTTGCTAGACACGGAATTCCTGAGCACTTGTTTAGCGATAATGGGCCGCAATTTCAGTCACAAGAATTTGCTCATTTTGCAGACGTATGGAATTTTCAACATAATACTGCAAGTCCAGGATATCCGAAGAGTAACGGAAAAGCTGAAAATGCAGTTAAAGTAGCCAAGAGAATTCTCAAGAAGTCGCGAGAAGCAGGTACAGATGTTTACCTAGCATTACTTGATTATCGGAACACCCCGAGTGAAGGACTTGCCACAAGTCCAGCACAGCGACTGTTCAATAGGAGAACACGCACCCTTCTTCCGACGAAAGCTAGTCTTCTTGAACCAAAGATGAATCCAGATGAGAGTGACCATCAGCGGGTCAACAAAGAGAAACAAAAGGCGAATTACGACAGAAACGCTCGAGATTTGCCACAATTGCGTCCAGGTGATACGGTACGAGTACAGCCACTAACACAGAAACGAGACGTAGTGTGGCCGAAGGCAGTAGTGACTAATGTGCTACCCAATAGATCTTATGGAATCTTGACGGAACATGGTAAAGAATTGAGACGCAATAGGGTTCATCTGAGGAAGGTCAAGGAAGAACCAGTGAGGATTCCTACCCAGCAGGTAAAGGACACAGCAGGAGGAAGGAATGACAACCATGCACCTCAGCAAGTTGTACAGTCAAAGACTACGAAAACACCGAAGAGGCAGATAGAGAACCGGCCAGTATCTACCACTACCTCCCAAGACAACTCAACGAGAACTACCAGAAGTGGACGAGTGGTGAAGAGTCCAAAGTATCTTCAAGACTATGTTACGTAGCTAAAAAAAAAAAAACTGACAGTACTGTATAATGACTGAACGTCTAGATGGTTGTGTTGCAGTTTTTTTTTTTTGTTTTTTTTGTGTTTAAAGAAAAAGGGATGTAGAGTATATATGGACTATATATAGTAGCAGGTAGATACGGGTACTGTGTAACTTGAGGGTGCGTGGTGTGAGTCTGACAATAGAGCCACGTGGAACCGCAGCCTCTCGTGTGTGTACTAGGTAATACCTAACAGAGTCGTAGAACACGACACAGTAATAGCATTCAGTTATGAAATATATGGAAAAGACAGACAGACAGACAGACAGACAGACAGATTGTTATATTTGAACTCTTACTCTACCAATAACAATCGCTAACTTTACGTATGCATAACAATAACATTCAATGAACGAAATGTTGAATGTCTTTATTATCTAGACAAAAGTCATCAAAATTGCACTTAGACAACTTCGACAGACAGACAGAGCAGAGCAGAGCAAACACCCGATCAATTTGTAGTGTAGCTGTTTGAGAACTAGACCATTCTTGCACATTTAATAAATAATACGGTAAACTGTATACACAATAATGGCATGTGTGGGATGCAGTAGTCTTTAGTAGCTGGTTGGAGACTTACACATCTTGCAGCACAATCAATTGGAAGGTTGTCCGTACTAAGCACCCATGGCAAGGTTTAGTAGACTCACTTTGCCACAATCTCCTTTCCCTGGATGAACCTACTGGATGTATACAATCTCTGACACAACCTCACGGTTTGCGTACCATAGTCAGCCGTACCATATAATTATTGCGTACCCTAGAGTTAATTAGTTAACGACAAACCCAAAAGGTGAGTGAGAAAAACTTTACTAAAGATGCGTTGCCTGTTGCTATCGCATAGCATCAGTGATCTAACAATCTTCATATTAAGTTAAACTACAGTTGTGAAATAGGATCCTTCAGTACTGGCGCTACTGTAGCAGTAGAGGTGACGCCCTCTTGCGGTTTTTCGGACAACCTGGAAACATGCCTGGGACGCCGCTGGTTGTCAGTCTCATCTCATCGTCTCATCGCATGATCTCATTGTTTCATGGCCTCGTCTCATTGTCTAATTTTGACACAAATGGCACGTCATAGCAATGCATAGAATGAGTAGTGGAGCTCACGTGTCGTCATGTGACTTAGTTCTGGTATGACGAGCGCTCGAAGAGAAGGAATGTGCAGGAGTCAGTTACGTTGTGACGCACTCTGATCACTCCATCCAAGTGGTTGCTGCAAGCTGTTAAGTTAGGCCAGCATGACACGCCGGTTCGTGCGCATACTAGTGTGGCTGTTTCTAGCATTCACAGGTTTCCATCGACACGTTGAGTGCATGCATGGCTACGTTTCTTTTTGCTAACTTGAAGTGTTCTGTTTTGCAGAATGTCGCAGCAACAGAGTACAAAATTGCTATCGTGCCGCAACTGCCGGTCTCTATTATCGTGGTACTAATAGCACGACGATTAACGGAAACGCTTGTTTGAGTTGGACATCAAACGATGACTACAAGCCAGACGACTACCCACAAGCTGACATCGGAGATCACAACTATTGTCGTAATCCAAAAGGAGACCCTTACGACAAACCATGGTGTTTTATCAACAAAAACAAAAAGTGGGAATATTGTGATGTACAGGAGTGTGCAGGTACAGTATAACCGCACTTCATGCAGTTAATTGTTTAAATAAAAACGTGATTGTATGCCTGGACAGTTTGGTTCCATGTTGTCTATCTAATTGCTATGATTTTGGTACTAGACACGTCGTGTTACAGTGTGATAGACTTTGGTGGCGGATACAGAGGAACAGTTAATCAAGACAAAGATGGTAACACATGCATTAAATGGTCGGCATCAGGATCTGATCTGGAAAGCAACTATATGAAGCAAGAATTCACTAAATATGGAATAGGAGATCACAACTATTGCAGAAATCCATATCCCGATAGTGATGACCACAACAAACCTTATTGTCAGTACAAAAAAGACGGCAATATTAATGAAAAAGATTGTGATATTCCGAAATGCAATGGTATAGAATAATTATTGTAAAGCGAGTTTTATTGTTTACAAGTTGTTTATGATAAATAATAACAGATGTTCCTGTCATTACTCAAACATGTGGTGGGAATGGAGGTGGAAAAGCATGCAAGTTCCCGTTCGAGTATGACAGCAAAAGGTTTGTAGAATGCACAAACTACAAGATTTCTACATCAAGCTGGTGCGCAACCAAACTCGACGGCGACGGAAAGATGGAGAAATGGGGCCATTGCTACTGTGGCGGTGATGTTTATACTGTATAGAGACTGGATACGTTTTAGTTTCCAACGTTTTCGTGTTTCAGGTCCAACAACATCGGCTGTACCATCAACTGCTGCTCCATCAACGGCCGCTCCATCATCGGTCATCCCATCCACAGCCACCCCATCAACATCCATTCCATCAACGTCCGCTCCAACAACGGCTGCTGCATCGACGGCAGCCCCATCAATTGCCGCTTTATCATCGGTCATTTCATCAACATCCATCCCATCAACGTCCACTCCAACAACTGCTGCTGCATCTACGGCCGCACCATCAACGGCCGCCCCATCGATATCCATCCCATCAACGACCACCCCATCGACGGCCGCCCCATTAACTGCCGCTCTATCGACAACCAGCTCAACAACAGCCACTAAGTTGTCTACAACAGACGTCATCGCAACAAACTTTAGTCGTCCTTTTACAACCAGCAAAGAAACCCCAACGTCTGCTACTAATGCTCAAACGTCAAAGTCATTTTCATCTACGACTACTGTTCATGCTACCAATACACTATCATCACTTGTTACATCTTCTCAGACTAGCAATGAAATTAGCAGTCAGGCTGCAAAATCAGCCAAAGGTAGTCGGTCTGAAAGTCTAGCTTCTACAACAGCCACAAGCAAAGTATCTACATCTGGGACTGCGAGTATCGACAGCAAAGTAACTGCCAATACCGTCGCTACTACCGACTTTTTGAATTCAGTGACAACTGCAGCTAGAAGAATATCCCCGACAGTTGGTCAGCAAACAACTAGACAGTCAGATGGAGTACCAGCGTTCTTGACATCTACAAGCTCGGAGTCTGCAATGAGTGAGAGAGCATCAACAGCACGCATGAATATGTCCACAAGCGTGCAAGCTACAGCGTCCCTATCAGCAACTACCGTCTATGCTCCACAGGGTCATGAGTCGGAAAAACACGATGGCATAGTCCTAATCGCTGCTCCTGCGGCAGCCGTCGGATGTTTGATCGTTGTTATTGTCATTATTCTATTGGTAATACGGCGACGTCGCAGATCGGGAAAACTGTGTGTGCCTAAACACCACACAACTGGTAATGTATACAGTAGATGTGCAGGGTGTCTGCAGTTGTACTCGAGCTTAAACTAATTGTTCGGTTGTATGTTCAGAGATTGGCGTGTTGAACCCGACGTATTCTGTTGCTGATGTAGACGGAGAATACGTCGATCCAAACTTGCAGCAAAATTACGCTGCCGTCGGACCTCAGCACGAACCTGCTGTGGATGAAGACGGCTATCTGGCGACGAATGAAGCTCTATCCAAAAGTCGCAAATACAATCAATCGCAAACTGTTGAGGATAAGCCGCTGTTGACGTCGGCCTACGTGGATCTGATCGAAGATGAGCAGCCGCAGGTAACCAACGATCGATCATGCTTTCGATGTTTCTCTTCAACATGTATTTCGTAGATAATTGTGCTGTTGTCGTTCTAAAATATGCATTTGATTTTGTTTTATCTGGTTTAGGTCTCCAGAAATTTCAGCACAAATGGAGAAGAGGATGCAGCAGTTTACCTAGAACCAGCAGATACAATCGAAGGAATCTACGAACAGTTTGAAAGCCGTCGGTATCGCAAACTGGACGTCAAATCGATTCAAATGTTTGACTCTCTTGGATCTGGGTACACTGTAGTTGCGTTATTGCATCACGAAATGTTTGTTTCTCTTACTTAATTTTATTCTCTGCAGTGCGTTTGGTGACGTGCATAGAGCAGAGTGGAAAAAAGTTAGTGCAATAGTACAAAGTATTTTATCACCTGGTGCAATCTCTTCTGTTCCACTTTAGAATGTGAATGACAAAATAACTGTAGCAGTGAAAACGCTAAATTCCAAAGCCAACGAGGAAGACAAAGTCAAATTCATGCAAGAAGCAGCAATCATGGGGCAATTTAAACATAAACATGTTGTCTCGCTAATTGGAGTTGTAACAGAAGGAGACGCGGTACGTACCGCATATACACCCGCACAACTGTTTATATTGTTTAATTTTATACTTAATGTTCATATTTTGCAGCTAATGGTTGTGTTGGAATTTATGGCAAACGGTGATCTAAAGCAGTACCTTCAAGACGTCCGACTTCAGTTACTTGCATTTCATCTGTAAAGAGAACAATAGTACTTACATGGTATTTGTTTGTTTCATTTAGCTTAGACGATAGTCAAGAAGCGGAGGAAAAGTTACAAGTTAAACTGTTGCAAATGGCTCGCGAAATTGCGTCAGGAATGAAATATTTGTCCGCTAAACGCTTTGTACATAGAGTAAGACGGAGGAAAAACCAGCTCTTGCTTCGTTCTTTAATTTAATGTTTGTTTCGTGTTTAGGATCTTGCAGCTCGTAACGTGATGCTTGACAGTGAGCGAAAATGCAAGGTAAAACAATCCAATGACCATGCCCGTAACTATCAAATGATGGACTAATATAATTAATCATTCGTTGTATTTCTATATACCCTTTAGATCGGTGATTTTGGTCTTTCTCGCGATATCGCCGAGGATTCTTACTATCGATCAAAACAGAATGGGAAAATACCGGTAAGGTGGACGGCACCCGAGGTGAGCGACGTCGTCATGCATTTATACCAAATTTTGTACTTTGCACACTCTGCCATGTTAGGCTCTCAATTTTAAGAAGTATTCTAGCGCTAGTGATGTGTGGAGCTACGGTATTGTGTTGTACGAGATCTGGAGTGTGGGGATGCGGCCCTACGGCAAGAAGAACAACAGCGACGTATGTGATCCTAATCCCTTAACTTAAATACTTTCTATTCATTACATTCTATTTTACCAACATGTTGTGTCACAAGGTTTTGTCAATGATTGATCATGGCTACAGACTTCCTCCGCCGCCAGGCTGCCCACGGCCAATCTACGCGTTAATGATAGAATGCTGGTAATTGCCAATGAATTATTACAGTTTGTACCATCATATACCATCGGCGTAGACGGAGATAACTTTGTGTTGTTAGGCATCCGAATCACCATAAGCGTCCGTCGTTTCGAGATATTGTGTCTCGATTGGCCGCACCTACTCACAGTCTTTTGACTAACAACAGCCAAAGCGAAGGAGAAGGTGGACACGTTGGGGATCCGCTCAGATATGCGGAAATGCTTTACAAGGACTTGCAACGTTCTTACAAAGACTAACTGCCCTTGTTTCTGACGCATAGTAATACGATAACTTACAAAGGTTAGTTGTCCATTTGTATGTTGGCACAGGCCCCATGTCGGCACAATGTATCTTACGATTCTGAGTCAGATGGTCGGTTAGTTGCATGCACAGACTATTGCTGTTGGTTGCCGTTAAATAATCGCATTGAAAATGGAATTGTTAAAACTCTGATAGTTGTATCAAATGAATGTACTGAACAAACGAGTCTAAATGATTACATTGCAAACAATGAATCTACCATATCCTTTCTAAATGGAAAGCTCGTTTGAGTTCCCGGTTTCTGAACTGAAAGAGCAGCTACTTTACAGGACCTACAGACTATTTCATGAAATGACAAGTTTGGTAGCTTTGCAAGATAGTAAGCCAGACTGCCAACAAAAGCATCTCCTGCTCCCTAGATCAAAGGAGAATTACTGAGCAATAAACCTCTGTACTGCTTGTGATAACTATGATGTGCTCACAGTCGTGTCAACTGGAGTAACTGATTCTGCTGACACGTGGCATGGCTCTGAACACTCTTTACTTCCATAAACAGCACCTTGGCTTCCCATCGTTAAGACTACCTTCTCGCATCCTCGACTAAGTAGTAGTCTGACTGCATGACTTGCATCTGCAATAGTCTTCACGGCATAACCAGTTAAAATCTCTGCCTTCATACAAAACAACAGCTCTTGCATCGTTTCCAATTATTTGTAGTGTTCATTCTTACTTCTGTTTCATTAGGACAAACAATTTCACAACAGCTAAGAAGATGATCTAGTTCAGGCTGAGCCGGTGCTGGGTTCAGGATGGTTATTGCTGCACAAACACGCAGATCCATTAAAATCAAGCATATTAAAATCAGAGATTGCTCTACAATTACCACCACTCTGACGTCCCATTTCTAATGCAGCAAGGCTAGTCTCAGATGGCACTTCAAGTTGACATACAACTACAGCTGCTGACTTAATAATAGAGGTAGCAGTACGAACATCACTTGGACTGAGGTCACTATTTGCCCCACTCACAATAATAATCGCATTCTCTCCCTTTTCATCAACAGCTATAGGGGCAACTCCTGATGACAATCCATCAACGACACCAACACAGCCTGTACACAATAAGCTATAACGTACAAAGTCATCAGATAATCAACGTGTGAAGACTTCATCTCCCAGAAAAATGAAGACGCCACACCATCTCAACTGGACTACATTTATAGTTCAGTGCCCAGATATTAAACGTGTAGTCTACCGTGTACGCGTACCGTACACGTACTGTACATACAGCAGATCATCCGGGAACTGAAATTAAAGTACATCTACCACACAGTCTTACTTGCATCAACTCCGTTGTCTTTCAAGTTTTCTACCGTCCTATGGCCAAACGAGTCGTTTCCTACCTGAACATTGAAAGTGTACCGCACCAACATCTCACTCGCCGCAGACAGAAACTTCCACCTTTGCTACCATTGCCGTCTTCGCTCCCATCCTGGCCGCCATTACACACTGGTTTGCTCCCTTGCCTCCAAAGCCAATACTAAAGCGAGTACCGTGAATTGTCTCTCCCGGCTTGGGCAGACGAGGAACATAACTACAACATGAAATGCTATTGATCAGGAAATCTAGTCCATACATAATGTCTCAATTAGTTTTGATAAAATAGTGTCCACCTAACTAAATCAGTCATGCACGAGCCAACCACCACGACGTCGTACTCTTTGCTACTTCCACTGCTGCTCATTATTGTGCGAAATCACGTGATAGAGTTGTTGACATCAATGCGGTGTCCAAGGACGCCGCAGATGAATGTTGTTGCATGTTGTATGCAAGGAATCGTGTCGTATCTAGTATGTTCCTGAAGATACAATGGCAGCTTTAGATGGCAAAGGATTGCCTGCAGGTGTGGGGCCCTACAGGGTCCAGGATGTCGATCACAATCGTTTGGTTCTTGGTTTGCGGCAATTGCTTGCTAGTTTTGAGTCGGCTGTGAGAGCCAGTGCTAATGCAGGACATCTGCCAATAGTGGAGGACATGCTTGCTAATCTAGAGGCAACAGACGAGCATTTTCACAGGCAATGTGATGTCACATGGCACTTGATTGATAAACTGACTAGAGCCTCTCTTGTTAGCTATGAAATCGTGCGTACTGTCAGATCAAAGATAGACGAACAGTTGGGGCCACTGATTGAAACTGAGCTCGAACGGCAAGTGTTTGAGGGAGATGGCCATGATGTGGTGCCTCTGATCACTGAACAACTGCTGACGTCTCCAGAGTATGTTAATGATACCCGCAGTTAATTTGTTACATACTCTAGGTCTTGTATTTTAGGTATGCTGAACTCGGAGAAAATATTGTGGATGCAGTGAAATCGGCGGCCAATGTGTTGGTTAGTTGGATTGAATGTTTAATTATGGCATGCATGTATTTGTGGTGATGGCAAAGTCCTTAATTGAAATTCTATTGAAATTTGTGTGTTGATAATTTAATTAGTGTCGGTGAGCAGGCACATATGCACTAGCTTAATACTTGAGGCATGGAAGTGCATGCTGGCGTAGCCCAACGATCGACCAATTGTATGACCAATGTGACACATCCTGTACAGTGTTTGAAGTGAGCAGTTTGTGTAATGATTGTAGTGTTCTGTCATGCCATAAATGGATCGGGCCAAAGTGGATCCTGGTCCATTATTGGAAAGACCGGGATGTCTAAAATTGGATCAAGTGTTTGGAAGCTTGCTATCTGAACCAAGATAGTGGAAATGTCTGCTGTAAAGATACATTCGACAATTTTCTTGACATTTAATTCAACCGTATGATAATATTGTGTAAAGAATTTTGTATCAGTAAGTAAACATCCTAAAAATATTTCTAGTGTTTAGGTTAGGGTTAGGGTCTATATTTGTCTGCCAAAAATGGACCCTGTTTGTTTTGTTTTTGGCCTTGGTGCAAAAAATTTTTGTTGGAGTTTGAGAGACTGGATGGATTGTAATTTAAGGTTGTTGCTTTTCTGGTCAACTGAAGTTGATTATGTTACATGTACTGTACTTATACATGTACATGGCATGACTTACAGTATGACAGTGTCCATACTGACAACTCTAAAAAGTAACATATAGAATTACTGCGTATCGTAATGTGATTTTAATATGTATAAGTTGTACATGTATAACAGTTTTCATTGCAATTGGTAATGTTGACAGATTCAAGAATATGCTGGTGTATCATCTAGTACATCTGGTGTAACTGTTGGTAGTAATTTTCGAGAGTCATCACTTGCAGCACTAAAAGACAATCGGTCAAGACAAACTGAACAACCAAGCTATCTGTACACATGTGATGATGATTCTTCCGATTCATCTACATTGAATCAAGTACAACCAATCATGCACTCACATATATTAGCAACATAACTTTATGTCTTTCGTCTTTACAGACAGGGACTGGTTTTATGTTTTTGTCTTCAAACAGTTTTCGAAGTATTTCAGCCAATCTCAGTTCATCTCAACCATCAAAAGTATGTAAGGCTTTCGTAGGCTCTAGTGTAATGCTCTGATCCTTGACATCATGTGACTGTGTGTAGGTTAGACTGGATGCATTACATACCTTGGGGCATTATGCTCCAGGTGACTTGCTGAATTGTCAGTTCTGGCCTGATCTAAAGAAGACTCTTCAAGAAACATTATCTGACCGTGATCAGTCACTTTCTGTAAGGACGCAGTTGCTCCGTGTAACTTCATGATTAATTAATTCTTGGCACAGGGGCAAAGTTTGAGGCTTCACTCTAAGCTATTTAATGCTTCTAATGGTTTCAGTGCCAAGGAAATATTTACAAACCTTGGTGAGTATTTGTAATAGTATAGACATGTGTTATGTTGTAAAAGGTTGTTTGTTTTGTTCTGTGCATTATTGCATTACACCCCCCCCCCCCACACACACACACCAGTTGCTCACTTGTCCAGTTTCTTTACGGGACCATCTGGACTTCATCTCAGAACAGGTGGAAGTCTTTGCACTTCTGACACATCAATGGATCACGTATTGACTGGGGTTTGTACTACAATCATCACAAGAGTATTTAACTTGCAAAGCCTCTGCTCTGTGTAGATACAACTGCTCAATGACTTGATGCATGAAATGCCAGGGTACTGGGTTCGCTACGCTACTCGGTACATAAAATATTTTGTTATTGGTTTACAATGTACCTTTGTTTCCAGTATTGTTTCTGTAGGTTCACAAAAGAAATCGTGTCATCCACAGTTACATTTTTATCATTGGCACTTGATGATCGACATAGAGTGAGTTCATTCTTGCTGGTAGCTTTGATTGATCCAAAAGCATTGTGGTTCAAGAAATGGATGGTGTGTAATACCGTGTGGGATATGCTGCTATGACTTTGTTGCGAAAATGAGTCACGTTGTAGCATCCAAACTATGGCAGAGCAGATATTGTTGAATGTTTAAGAAAAGACAAGAATCAACTGGTGCTGATTGTTTTACAGAGTTGTCGATTTGTAGTGTTTACATGGGTCATGCAATTGTTTACAGGTAGTGTTTGCAGTGACTGTGTGTATGGATTTCTTTCTCCACTCTCGTCTTCTGAATGTTGGAAGAGAAGAAGAGATGGATCGGCTGAAGACGCCTGAGGTTGACGATCCATCTGGTATAAACACAGTATGTTAGTATATCTAAAATCTCCGATGGATGATTGTTGGTTTGTGTTTAGCTGAGTATGTGTACACATCTTATGAGATCAACTATGCATGCTTTGTTAGCTCAATCAGCTTGGTTGGACGCTTACTCATCTATGCTAGTGGTAGAGAACTTTTTCCTGTGCAGCTGCATGACTGTCAGGGTAACATATTTATGTGATGAATGTGTTCTACTTGTAATCTACATTGAATATATCTTGTTAGTTACAATTACTGATTTTTTGGTGGCAAGTTTGAAGACAATGTTTAGGTATGATTCCAGGAGAAGCAGCATGGGAGGTTAGGTTTGGTGCCAATATGTTGGGATGTACAGTTATGGCTTCTGGCTAATTGGGTGTCTGCATTTGTAGTTGGTGGCAGTTATGATCCTGCAGTTCTGGTACAGCATATGCTCAAACGAATAGCGTATGGTCGAGGCAAATGTAAAGAGCATTTCCTAACTGTAAGTTATAGTGTGTGGACCTGTAGGTGATTGAAAAGATGGACACACACACACACACACACACACACACACACACACACACACACACACACACACACACACACAAAATGGACAAATGTTAAGCCCTCCACGTCTTTTGACATCGACCTTAAGGTCAGTTGCGGAGATAGCTCCCCCTGCCTCTAGAGACAGGGCCTCCATGCGCTACATGGAGTCTTGGGGCCAGTGCTACAATCCACCTGGAGCTTGGCCAGAGTCATCCAAGGGCACTGACAATGGCGCAGCTCTGGGACTGGACACCAAGGCCCACACGTACCCGTCTGCTGCATGATGTTGCTGCCATGCCAGCGGTCTTGTCCACCCCAGTCAATGACCAGGTACTCATTTATACTCCTGAGTCGAGAGAAGCAAGTGTGGGTGAGTTTCTTGCTCAAGGAAACTGCGACAGTGTCGCCTCCACCAGGATCGAACCTTCAATCCTCATCACGGAATACAAGATCCCGGATGTCATCACCAACGCTCTATCATCTGCTCCACCATGCCCCACCACACACACACACACACACACACACATACACACACACACACACACACACACACACACACACACACCACACATGCACGCACACACACACACACACACACACACACACACACACACACACACACACACACACACACACACACACGCACACACACATTTGGCTTACAAGTAGCAAATCAGTTTGTGGGCTGTCATGATGTCAGTTTGTATGTTTGATAACGTTGAAGCGTGTCACTATCAACTGTGGTGTTGTTGATGCTCTGTCAACCCTTTTTAGGATGAGTTTATTGATGCTCTACTATCTCCTCTTAAGCAGCGTTTGTCTGCTGCAGATTCTGAGGTTAGTCTGTTTGGCTGTATCTGATCTTTTATAACGCTCTTCTTCTACTTTGTTTGTAGCAGGCACAAGATGTGTGTGATGAAACACTGGTGTGGATCGGAGACATAATGGCTGTACTGGCATCATCACAGGCTGGTCGCAAGCTGCTTCTTTATGGAGAGAAGAATCCAAGATGGACAAAGACTAGGTCAGGCTTTGATCTCTAACCGTTTGATCAACTCATTTGTTTCTTACTAATTGAACAAATGATGTTTTATTGACTTGTGTGTGTTACAAAGTAGGTGATATATTTTATTGGTTGCTGATTATAACTGTTTACTTTACAGGTTTTCTGCTGTCCACACGTTAGCTCAATTTGCTCAGCGTGCTTTAGAAGGCTCCCTTAGCAGTTCTCTACCGTCAGAACAAGCAGTCAGTTCTTTCGTCTTTGTTTGTCGTCAATTGTACAACACATGCGAGGGTCTAGTTGTTCTTTATCCATATGAGCTTCACATGCATGTAGCTGTAGCATGGAGAGAGGCAAGATGCAACTCTTAACTGGTGATAGCACTGCATTTTTTAGGGTTTATTGTCACTGTTAGGCTGTCTCAGCAGTTGCCACTCCTCTTCCTCCTCCATCTCCTGGATCAAGATCTTCTAGTGCTGACAAGTGAGCATATTTTTGAGCAGATGGACATGTTACTATATATGATGGATAAACATGTTTTGATTGATTACTTTGTAGTTTTAAATGGGAAGACACACTAGTTGACAACCTTTTAAACTTTGCTGGCACTCCCAAGGTCAGTCTTGCCATAGTGAATAAAGATCCTGTTATGTTATCAGCTGACTTCCTTGATTGTTAACGTACTGTAGGGGCTGCTACTTCTCCAACAGACGGGGACACTGAGTCGCTGTGTGGACTACATGTATCAACGATATACAAATAAATTGCAGGTAGAGAAGATGTCATATACTCAATGTCTTTAATTTAGCTAAAGGAGGATGTTAGATAGAGGAAGTAGCTCTATCGTGTAGCACTACACCCAAGGGATTGTGCTTACCGACCGTATTTTTCTAACCAGCTACATTTGATCAGTACGTTTATTTATTGTTGTAACAGTATACAGTCACCACAGTCACTGAATGGCATTTATTGTGCTTTTTGTTGTCATATCAGCATTTCTTGTTCATATTGTCTCACCTAATTTGCCTGTTTGCAATGTGCTTATAGGTTAGCAAATGTGAAAAGTTTGGTTATGGGTTTATGGTGACAATGGTGGCATCTACAGCTCCTGGAATGGTTGCTTTGTATGAAACAGGTGTGACTCTGGTTACAACGGTCTCTCAACTATATTTGGTAAACAACTCTATATGTAGGTTTCTTGTGTCTGTTGGTGCATGACTTATGGATGGTAACAGAAGGGTCAGATTTTGATGATCGTCTTGCTTCTGCTCGTCATGATCCAATGGATCCCATCCACAGAGCAGGACACAAGGTCATTCTGTTGTTTGTGTGAGTGAGCACACGATGGAACTTTTTACTGCTGCTAGGCATTGGTAAATCTTCTCAATGTACTGTCGTCTTTCTCTGCATTGTATGAAGTCATTCACCAACCACCTGTGTCGTTTAATGCTCTTTCAAATCCTCGTTCACTTGCACGTGAAGTGATGGGGAGCAGTATTACAGATTCCAGCAGCTGGCCGTCAACTATTTTTGTTAGTTCTTTTTGTTTGGTCACTGTAATTATTGTGTTATCATTATGGCTGTCTCATTAGGACTTGATTGATAGGTTGGTATTGGTAGATTCAGAGCCAAAATTCCAATCTCTATGGGAGTTTGAGCAGTCCCACCTGTTTGGTTTGAGGTACAAGCAAATGTATGTATGTTATAAATTATCAGAAATATGAATGTTGCTGCTGTGTTGAAGATTTCTCAGTGTTTTGACAACATGTCTTGACTCTTTTCTACTTTTGGAGAGTTGCTACGATATCACTGATGCTCTGTTGTCTTTGCAGGAACTTGATACAACCAAAGAAGGGTTGGAGTTGCACAATATATTTTACTGATAATACTGTGATGTGAGATGCTTTTACAGGCGCATCATAATTGATATGTGTTCAGTTGAGAGGAACCGCATACTTATTGCCTCATATCTGACTGGAGGACCTTCGGAGAGAATTGTACCAAGTCGAGATCTGGAGGTGACATGGTTATGATATAATTGTATATGGCTACAGTTTTAAGCACTTTGTGAGAAAGCTGAGCCTGTAGTTAGGGTTTTTGGCTGCAAACAATGCTCTCATGTGCATGCGTGCGCGTGCACACACACACACACACACACACACACACACACACACACACACACACAACCTCAGAAGCCAGTTTTCTATAATATAATGAATGGTTACCTAAGTATGTATATTACTGGACTTATATCTTGAAAGCTCAAGAGCCATTGATTCTTAGGACGGAGACAACCCTTATCCTTGGCCAATGTTTTCCAGCATTCCAGTTCCGAGTGAGTATAGACCAAAACCACATCTCATTCAACATCAGCCACGACAGCAGCAACCAGGTGCACCAATTTCAATGTCTGTGAGACAATGTGCAACTATTATTACCTCTAGATGCAATTTTGAAATACCTTGAAGCAACAAAAGGCACTGAACGAGGGTAAATGATCAACTTTAGATTCTCCAGATGTGTAATTACTCTCAATTGTCTTTAGCCCAGACTGGATACAGGAATGTCGTGAGATCTTCTATAATTCATTGAAGTCACAATCATTGTCAGAAAACAGTATAGAAGACGTTATCAATGTTTCCTTATTGTCCAAACAGAACAGTGTGATTAATTTCTACAGCATTTGCTGCAGTGCTAGAGCAAGTTGTAGAGGCTCAAGTCCATATTCCTGGTGAAGTTGTTCTTCCACTGAATTCCCAATCCGGTTAGCTTTATGTCCAGTGGCCAACATAACTATTATTCAATGCAATAATTTGTTGCAGCAGATGACATAATTAGTGAGCCAATCAGTGCTATCCAAAGACTTGGTGTTGATATTGTCATACGGTATTAACTCTTCTTCTCTATTGGACAAGATATTGCCTGTCTGATCTCTCTGTGTTAGTTATGGTGAGTATTTAAAAGTATTGGAAGGGCCTACTGATCACAAAGCAGGTTTACAACAGCTACTGCAACAAACTTGTCGCTTTCTCAAGAAGCAACGACAAGTTGTTGAAAGCTCTTGCTGTATGCTGAATACAAGTAATACTAGGGTTAATAACTAAATACTTGTGATTGTTTGTCTTTGAGTAGGCACAATGAAAGGAGAATATGTTGGTCATGATTGGTTTGTTTCATCACTGTTTCTCTTGTTTTCTGGAAAATGTGATCGTGTGTGGCACATCCTAATGAATTTATCTCAACTTTTGGTGTCTTGCTACCTTTGGATTCCGCGTCTGCACTCATCTGTAAGTAAACTGTTTTTCTCTTACATGATGGCTTTGGATACGGGTAGTTGGAGGTTT
Organism: Corticium candelabrum; assembly: GCF_963422355.1. Lineage (NCBI taxonomy): Eukaryota > Metazoa > Porifera > Homoscleromorpha > Homosclerophorida > Plakinidae > Corticium > Corticium candelabrum. The sequence goes on along the minus strand of NC_085089.1, from coordinate 744,729 downwards.
GTTTATTTCAGATTCACCTTCCAGCTAATTTGGCATCTAGTGGCATTCATCCATTGTTTTCGTCAACGGCTCATAATGTAGAACTCCTCTTGCAGGTACATTGTTCTGCTTCTCTGCTAAACTTGTGTGTGTGTGTGTGTGTGTGTGTGTGTGTGTGTGTGCGTGCGTGCGTGCGTGCGTGCGTGTGTGCGTGTGTGCGTGTGTGTGTGTTTCGTGTAGTACTATAGCTCAATTTGTTAGCAAGAAACTTACCCACAATTGCTTCTCTCGACTCAGGAGTATAAATGAGTATCTGTTCATTGACTGGGGAGGACATGACCGCTGGCTTGGCAGTAACATCATGCAGCAGATGGGTACTTGTGGGCCTTGGTGTCCAGTTCCAGAGTTGCACCATAGTCAGTGCACCTGGATGACTCCGACCAAGCTCCAGGTGGATTGTAGCGCTGGCCCTAAGCCTCCACGTAGCGCATAGAGGCCCTGTCTCTAGAGGCAGGGGAAGCTATCTCCGCAACTGACCTCAAGGTCGACGTCAAATGACCTGGAGGGCTTGACATTTGTCCACATTTTGTTCATTTGTGTGTGTTTTGTAAAGGAAGCTTCTTATTGATGTGAGAGACTTTGCTTGCCTGTGACAATTCAGCAATACCTGTTATAAGGACGACTATGAAAAGAGAATGTGTCCAGCCAGGTGATGATGCCCTTGTTGAGCTCTAAATAAGCTGAACCAAAAACTAGGAATTCTTGTAATCCGGTATTACAGCTGTAGCATTGCTCATTTCACATGTGGTAACAGGAGCCTTCACATGCCCGATATTCCTTGCTGCTGATGAGATGTTACTGATTGCAGTTGCATTGAGTGATCAATAAGTTTCAATGTCGAATGATACTGACATTGATGTTGAGCTGAGGTTGGGTTACATATGTAACTAGGCTTAACACGCCTGTATGAGTGTTGTTTTGGACTAGGAGACTTAATTCATGTTGTTATTAAGTTAGATGTGTATGCATGTAGGCTGAGGTTCCTCTTGTTTATTCGGCTTTTCGTCTCTCAGGATTTACTCCTGCACAGGTACATATCAACTGCATTTATTATGTATTTAAGATAAACAATTCCATATTATATCATATTGGCTAGATGTCACAGCACTGGTTGTGCCAGTGCTTTTGGAACTACTTGGATTGGCCAGAGATTTGTACATTTCTTTCTGTGTGTATTGTAATGGGAATTGACTATGAAGTGAGTCATTACTTTATCACCTGAACTAGCTGTTCTCAGAGCACATGAAGGAAATTGTCTTGTTAATTAAGGTTTACTTTTGTGTTGCCGTGTTTCGGCATCTTGAGTGTGCTATATTGGAGGCTACCCAGCGGCACAATCTCCTATTGTTTCTGAAGGTCAATATCAACACTGTTTATTTCATTGATTGTAATTTAGGTAGTTGTTTTGGTTTGTAGGAAACACCATTAACCAATTTCAAATGTGCAGAACACTTGGAATACATGAAATCATTGGAACAGAAATATCGAACTATCGTTCTGACTGATTTGAAAGATATAAGCAAACCCTAAAAAATTTTGTTTATTGATCGTAACTGAAGATGTAGTGGTTCAACTAATACCAATCAATTCTAATTTCCATGACTTAGATCAAAGTGCAGCCCATATTACAGCATGTCAGATATGACAACATATTTTCTTTCCTCTCTACTCTTACAGTATAAGGAGGCAGCTGCCACATAACTACGCCGAGTAGCCTTCATGGTAGTCTAATCAGACTGTACAAGCAAACACTTTATCCACGAATGTACATGTATGCTCCAATAATCTGTAAGAATTTAGCATAGTGTTGTGCCTCGCAGTTGTACTTCAGGAAGAACTCTGACGTACACATTTTTGTGGTATTGATGCAACAGCAAATAACATAGCCATTAGCCAGCAAGTACATTGAACTTGCCTGCCAAACTATATCTGCACACTCTAGCTTGGGATTCATTGCCTTTCATGAATAACTATGACTTGTACTGCATAGCACAGCTTGAGGTAGACACCTGATTCATATTTAATAAAGTCTTTAAAACATGTACCGGTACTGTACGTGACACTATGCAAGCTGTTACCAATATAGTAATACTGAGTATTATACACATGGCAACAACTCAAGAACCAAGTTTTTATTGTAGTCATTTCTTCTTAGATTGCTCAACAAAGAGCACGTGCTGTCTAACTGCAAGGAACAAAGTTTAGTTAACATGTGCAATCGAACTTTTTTTGACTTGAAAGTTGGATCTTGACACACCTCTTGGGTCATATTTTCTCAAGACCATTTTATCTCTTAGGCGTGGCTTCTTGATGGTGTAGTAATAGCCTGTTCCAGCAGCACTAACCAACCGTGTGACTATCGTCCTTCAAGAAATGAACAAATCAGACAGACAAGATGCGACAACCAAGAAAAACAGGCAAGAAGAAAGATTGGTATACGTATGTACAGACATTCAGACACGTACATGAACGCATACCACATAAAGATAGACAGACAGACAGACAGACAGAAGAAGATACAAACAGATTTGATATATTGTCATGAATACAGACACACAAACACATGCAGACAGACAGACAGATCTAGAAATACAACATGAAGAAGTGCTAGAGTGCAAAACTTTGACTGCAGGTTACAAGCGTTCATCCACCTTGAATCTAATTAGTTAGAACCAATGAAGAGGAGGCTGGACACATTGACTGGCAGGTGGGACTGTCAACATTGGATAGCTATTCGATACCTCTTGAAAGCATCATCACATGGCACACTAATTAATTAACACAGCAATAACAATGAGCGCATGCGCTGCATTCCAATTGGCCGCTGGTCCACAGAGGCACTACTGTAACCCTCATTGGGTTAACAAGTGGACAAGTTCACGTCAAGACATTAACCTTTTTAGCCTTTCCGAGTAGTGCACATTATAAGGGAATTGTACCAATTGTGGTGTGTCAAAAATATATATTATTGGTATAGAGATGAATCAAGAGATTCTTTAATAGTTAGTACCTAGTCGAGTCATTAATTAACTTATATGTTTCAATTGCCCAACCATTCAAAGGGATGGGTAATTAACTATTAACTAATTAAACTGTATTGAAATACCGACATCATTACTAGTAAACGTACATATATACATTCAATCTGTTGCACTTCCAGTCAAAGACCAGATACTCATTAATTAATGCTCCTGAGTCAAGAAAAGCAACTTTGTGTGTGTTCCTTGCCCAAGCAACTCAATATTAATTTCAGCTCTGAACAAAACAGACACGCATATCTAGACAAACAGGCACATGCATATGTGTACACAGACAAGGACGTCAACTAGACCAGACACAACCAACTAGAGTGACTGGAGACATGGCATACTGTACAGTGTGTGTGTACGTACCTTGCTTTTCCCTTTGCCATGACCGGGGAACCCTAGTGTCCCGTATGTGAACAACGTGGCATAGCTGCGTTTGTTTGATAGTTGGCGGCTAGATGGAGCGCTTGAGAATACTGATTTTGTTAACTATAGCTACAACAGCGTTCGGCATTTCATTTCAGCTACCTGTAGGAGTCAAGAAGTGTCTACGAGAGGAAGTTCATCGAGATGTTCTAGTTGTAGGCGAATATCACTTATCTGACGCGCCTATGCAGCAAACGAATTTAGAAGTAATGTTTACTGGAGCCGGAAAATATTCGAGAATCTAACAGAGCGAATTGTGACTTTCAGGTTCGCGATTCTGAGAATCATATTCTTTACAAGAAAGAGGATGCTTCCAAAGGTAAATTCGCGTTTACTACGGACAACTACGACATGTTTGAAGTGTGTTTGGAGAGTCGAATGACTGGTGAGTGATTCGTTGAAATTCCCGGATGGCGAGGAGTAACGAAATTTCATCTATTGTGCGACGCTCTTAGGTGACGGCCATGGGTATGGAGCTGAAAGAGAAGCTACTGTTACGTTGAAGCATGGAGTAGAAGCAAAGAACTATGCAGAGGTCAGCGAGAAATTGGTCACTTATTGTTTCACGTGGTTTACCATGTGGTTGGATTTTATCAGTTGGGGAAAGCTGAAAAGCTCAAGCCACTAGAAATAGAATTGAGAAAATTAGAGGATCTATCAGAGTCTATTGTGAAAGACTTTGCATACATGCGATCAAGAGAAGAAGAAATGCGAGATACTAATGGTATGGATTGTGAGGTCTGTACACAATGTCATACATTCATATTCATTTGCTTTAGAGTCAACGAACACCCGAGTGCTGTACTTTAGTATCTTCTCTATGGTTTGTTTATTGGGATTGGCTGTGTGGCAAGTCTTCTACCTGAGACGGTATTTCAAAGCCAAGAAACTAATTGAATAAACAGAATGATCGATGGATGACCTGTCTATTGTCATTGCCACTCTGACTGCATAATTTTTAAGTAGGTGGTTGTAAACCTCATCTACTGTGTAACAGTCAGTGTTGTGAATATGTCAACTACAGTAGTCTACTGGCAGGTCCTAGTCGTAGATAGTTGTATCTGAAATAACCTTTGACATGTTTCAAGTAAAATGTGTGCAACATGCATGCACATACACGTGTTCTTCGAAGTAACTGAGATGTAGTCTGTTTGATGTAGTTTGTCATCTGGGTAGGGACGTCAATTACTGGGGCTATTTATATCTGTGTGTGTGGTTCATTACATTTGTGCACTTCATCATTCCTGAGTAGACAGTTGTTTAGTAGCCTAAAGCTTGCTAATCTGTATTACAGTACTGTACACTAAAGTAACGTATCTCACTAAAAACATTGAGCCTCGCGTGGCCGGACTGCACGCAGTCTTTTCCAAATTCCACAGATCAATCCAAATCCGGGATACCTAGAAGTGAGTGTAACGTAAACAGGCAATGCGATATGGCTGACGACGATTTACCAAGCGACGTGTTGTACCATCCCGTCAAGACCCTGGGAAGAGGTGCATTTGGCGAGGCAGTTCTCTATCGACGTGTAGAGGTAAACGTCGAGCATGTTTACATTTGCTCATCCGTTTGTGGGCGTGTACTCGACCTCATCTAACTTTGTTGTATTCCTACTCATTCTCACATACTTATATAGGACGATTCTCTAGTCGTGTGGAAGGAGATCGACCTGAGTCGTGCCTCTGAGAAAGAGCTGCGGCGTGCGAAGCAGGAAGTGAGCGTTTTGTCTCTGATGAATCATCCCAATATCATCACCTTCTACAACGACTACGTCGACGGGAGGACGCTGCTGATCGAAATGGAATACGCCAATGGTAAGTGCGATAGTCTGATTGAGCACAATGGACGTACGAAGTGCAATTTGTTGTTGTGATGGTGTCAGGAGGGACGCTGCAAGAACTGATCAAATGTCGTGTTGAGATGTTTTCTGAAGAGGTAGGGAAACGTGCAGAGTGAGACGGCACATTTATATTCGAAGGCGGTGTGTCCATAGAGCCGATGTGTTACAGATTATCTGGTGGTACTTCTTCCAAGTGGCTTCTGCTGTGAAGCATATCCACGAGCATGGCATTGTGCACAGGTCTGACAGTTTCCGCTCTCGTTTGCTTCTCACACGCCCTCTGAACCTCTGCGTCTGTGTAGAGATATAAAATCAGCTAACGTTTTTCTGACCAAGTCAGGCTTGTGCAAACTGGGAGACTTCGGTTTGTCGTTGATTATGGAGGATACAAGACAAATGGCCGCTTCGGTAAACATTTACGTTTATGACTTCCCCGTATATGGATAAAGGTAATTTTTACCGCAGAATGTGGGCACGTATTTCTATATGGCTCCAGAAGTTCATCTTGGTCGTTTGTGAGCGTTCCTGTGGTTGCTATAGTGTGTTAGTTAGTCACTTTGTGTCATCTGTAGGTACAACCAAAAAGCTGATATCTGGTCTATTGGATGTGTGCTGTTTGAGCTGTGTGAACTAGATATACCGTTTAGAACATCTGTGAGTGACGTCATTGGACTAGCAGAGACTGGAATGACGCCGACTGTGTGTGTATATAGTAGAAATTTGTATTCTTTTTTGTGTTTAGAACCCTGCAGGTTTGGCTTTGGAAATTGTGGAATCTGATATCCCACTCATTCATCAGCAGGTAATTGGCAGTTGATTGTCTTCAGTTGTTGGTATTGTTGATTCTTGTGGTTTGATTTTATAGTACACTGGTGATCTACAGAATTTAATCAAGTCTCTGCTGACTAGGGTGAGAAATGATTTATTTTTCAATCTTTTTTTCTAGTTGGAATGTAGCGTTTTTGCCTACACATTTGTGTGGGAGGGTATGTATATAGTTAATTACTGATTAATTATGTTGCTTTGTTATATGTGGCCATAATTAATTTGCATCTTCTTGGTATTTGACTGAAAGTGCGTTTTGGTTTGAGTGAACTAGTCCGGTGGGTTGGGTGGGTTGGATAGTAGTCAGTCGGTGAAGAGGAGAGTTTGAGTGCAGGTGATAATAGAAGTCCTCTTGTTTTGTGCGCTCATTAGGGTGTCGACTGCTCGTGTCTTCTCGCTGTACCTACATTGCTGCTACTCGTCGTCCAGCTCGTGACATGGAACTGATCTACTTCCAGAAGCTTTGCATGTGTTGGTTAGGGTACTGAACATTATGGTTTATGCCACACCTAAATTGAGGAGTACTATCCATCTGCTATACATTCCGCTTTTGATATCTTTCTCTATGATGTGTGCAACTCAAAACAACTGCTGACTAGTCTTGATTAAGTGCCAGAAGGCTGTTTGTAATGGTATACAATTACTGTGGAGTGTTTAGACTAATGGTTTTTGATATGTGGGTAAGTTGATGTCAGTGATGTTAATTAATTGTGTTGGTTAGAACCCGGACCAGAGGCCGACCATAGATGATGTCTTAGAAACTCCGATAGTGAAGGCAACGAGAGCTGACATGGAAATCAAGATATCACAGTTGGATGATGCCAGCAGGAAGAACTCTCGGTATGTGGGCTGGAGATATACAGTAGTCAATACTATTATACTTCTTTTTGTGATGTCAAGATCTATGTCTGAGCGTTCCAGCAGATCTTCAGTGCCTGTAGTTGCAACACTGACTAGTGAGGTATCTTCTTGCATGTGCACAGTATTGTGGTGAATGGTTATAAATAGCTTATGATGTGGATAGGTGTATTGTTGGGGTGGTGGGAAACAGACCCCCATGAGACTGGATGAATTTAGTCACGGAAAAGCAGCATTGAAGGTTGTGACAAGAGGATGTGGTTTCTTCTTTCTAATTGGATGTTCTAATTTGTCGTTTAAAGGTTTCTGCTGGATACTCTCATTTTGCAGTCGTAACTGTTGAAAAGGAACTCTACACATGGACTGTAAGCATGCATTAACTTTACAATTTGGTTGTGCTTCTGGTAGTTTAAGAGTAAATTAACAGGCTCTGGGCATGATTTACATCTATACTTCATGATTTACATCTATACTTCATGATTTACATCTATACTTCATGCATGCAAGTATGGGTTCTATGCAGACAGGTACCATGAGCCACAGCTCTAATTCTGTTGTGTATTGTTTGTTGTCAAGCACATTAATGATAGAAGCAGATGAAATATTGTGTGTGTGTGTGTGTGTGTGTGTGTGTGTGTGTGTGTGTGTGTGTGTGTGTGTGTGTGTGTGTGTGTGTGTGTGTGTGTGTGTGTGTGTGTGTGATGGTGAAGTATGCCTATCCAATACCAGCAGTAAGAACATACTTAGTATGCTCTATTTTCGAATTAGTGCATTTGTGTCTCTATGGCCTAATCTTGGTCTTGTACTCTGTTTACACGAGCACTTGTAAGTGGGCCAGCCCGTGCTGGCTCGGTTTCTACTGTACATGTGAATGCGGGCCAAACCGTGCCAGCTTGGCTCGGTATTTCTAGCCGAGCTAGCCCGGGCTGGCTCAGGTCAAGTATGTCATATAAATGTGTAGCGTGCTGGAAAACGAGATGCTCATGCTCATTTGGTACAAATGGTGTGGAGCGAGACGGAGACTCTGTCTTATCCGATTATGGAGCCACCAAGATGTGCAAGAAACAAATCTTTTTCTGCAACAGTCGCCTGGCGATAGACGTATATCTCCTATGAATAGTACAATGTCTCGTATATGTTCTATGCATTTCTTGATATGACTGTTGTAAAGCCATAGAGAAAAATGCAACAGTTTGGCTTCTGTCCATTGTAAACGTGAGCTAACGCGAGTTATGTCAATCTCAAGTAAGTAACGCACGTTCATGCCACTAAAAGCATTGGCTTGCTTCTACAGTGTTATGTAAATACAGGGCGGGAATACTAGGCTGGTGCGGCTTGGCTCACTGTGTGTGCTCGTGTAAATGGGTATTAGTCAATGTTTAGTTGGGCATCAATCCTAAATATGTCAAAGTTACAAGGTGGGAGTGACATCATTTTAAGTGAAGTCATAACATGATGAGCTTTATTGTTTGGGAAAATCCTGGGAGAACAGTGACTGGTGGATGATCAGAGGAGATGGACTCCAAGTTGATTGGAGTTTTGCTTTGAACACAGACTATGGGCGCGTTTCCACTAGTGCCTAAACTGGTTTACCAAGTGGTTTAAGGTAACCTGGAATTGACCTGTTTCCACCTGCACTAAACCAGTTATAAGTTAAACCTAAACCGCTTTCTTAAACCTACTTTGAAGTAGGTTTAGCAAAGTGGTTTAGGTTTAACTGTCACGTGACAGTAGCGCGCTTGTTTAGATGGCTTCTGACAACCCTGTTTTGATGATATTGACTATTTTGTCGGGATACGATTGCCCTAGAAGATGTAAGGGTCGTTAGCTAGGGGAAAGAAATCAGCTACGGGGAGAGAGAGAGAGAGAGAGAGAGAGAGAGAGAAGAGAGAAGACGGTGTCCTTGGTCATCTTCATGCAAATTCCTACTAGCAGATGCTGAATCAGTAACAATCAACTGTTGCCCTGACTCGGTGAAAGACCAGCCCAATACTTCAAATTAAGGCGTTCTTAGACGGTTTGTTTAGCACATCTTGGATGTGCAAGTTCCTAGTGGAAACAGTCGCTTTCTTGAACTGGTTTAGTTTGAAACGCATTTTAAGCTAAACTAGTTTAAGGTGCAGCTAGTGGAAACATGACCTATATCTATTTGTATAACATCTTCTTACTAACTGTACCTTATCCTTCAAAACATTCGTTTTTGCAGTTGTGCTACATGTTGTTACTTTTGTGTGCTTTTTGAATTAAGTACAGGATAGAGGTGGAAGAACAGTATGATAGATACATAAAACTTAGGCTAGATGTGTACAGTTGTTAATTGAAAGGTTTAATAACTTTATTTAATTATCTTATTGCTCTGTATTTCTCCATGAATTGGTTCTCTAACTTGGGTTTATTTAAATTGTAGAATTGTTATCTATTGTATTATGTTACAGAGCTGGCAGGGTGGAGGGGTCATGTATGGTCAACTGGGTCACGGTGACAAGGCATCATATCGTTCACCGAAACTTGTTACTACACTGGATGGTATCCCAGTTAGACATGCTGTTTGTGGAGAAGACTTCACAATTTGTCTCACAGGTTGTAGTTGTGTTGAAACTCCAATGTGATTTTGCTGTGGTGACTGTTGCTTTGCAGAGGATGGTGAAGTGTACGCATGTGGGTCTGATTACTGGGGCTGTCTTGGCCAAGGTCAACCTGTTGAACAGGAGCAGTCCTACACAGTTCCTGTACCAGTCTCATTGCCTGATCATCTTCAAGTTGAACAGATTGCTTGTGGAGATGCTCATGTGGTGGCACTTACAAGTGCGTGTCTTCAGTTTTATAACTGCAAATTGCTTCAAGTTTTGATGTTTAGGATCCAAAGAAGTATTATCATGGGGATGTGGAGAGTTTGGTTGGTTAATAATTATTGTGATAGTGTGTCTGTTGTTGTCCAATTTATGACAAAATTTGCAGGACGACTGGGATTGGGTTCAGAGATGAACGTGTCTTCTCCTCAAAAGGTGATTGATTGTATTTATGCTACACTTCTTGCTTATTGATTGTGTGTGTGTGTGTGTGTGTGTGTGTGTGTGTGTGTGTGTGTGTGTGTGTGTGTGTGTGTGTGTGTGTGTGTGTGTGTGTGTGTGTGTGTGTTGAATGTAATTGTGCATGAGTGAGACTGAAAATGAATGGTTTATTAGATGACCAGCTGGTTAGTTTTAATGTTGTTGTCTTTTATACTGTCATTTATTGGATATGAGTGAGTAACTCTGTAGTCTAGTGGTGTTGAAAAGCTTAACTGAGAATTTCAATGTTACACTCTAAAGGTGAATGTTCCGGGTCGGAGTCCTGTTATTGCTGTATGCTGTACAAGAAGAGGTTCACTACTTTTAACAACGAATGGTAGAGTCCTTGCTTGCGGAGACAATGAGTGCAACCAGCTTGGTCTCAATGTTCCATTGACAATTCGAAGTAGTAAAACTAAGGTAGGTAGTTTTGCTGGATGTGTCATGAAGACATTGAATTAAGGTTGTGTCATCCATTAGGGCGCACAGCTGGTAAGTTACAAAACGTTACCATCACAAGTAAAGTCACTCAGCAGGTACAGTGGCAAGAGTAACTGTGTATATACAATTGCCGGTTATGTAAAAGCATGTAATGTTTGATTTTGATGTGTTAATTAGCTTAATTAATTAAATAGTATTAAGGTTGAGGGAGCACCATGTAATTTAATGCCTGTCCACACTAGGCCAGAATGGATTGCGATAGTGAGCATCTACACTGCACTCTGAAAACACTACCTTCATCTCATTTTCGATCTCATGCGACTGATGACTGATGTGTACATGTGGCTTCTTTGCTTGTGGAAAGCATTGATACAGCAACGTAAGGTGAGCGAGAACAAAGACGAATGAGGAGGGTTAGATGTTCCGACTACATTGATTCCACCATCCGATTGCGATCGAAACCACATTGCGATGTGGATTGGATTTATCGTGATCGGATCACGATTCAGTTGCCAGTGTGGACAGGGCTTAACGTGAGGCGTGCCGACTATTACAAAATTAGTATGATATCATTGTAAACTTGCTCTGTTATGTAATACTGGGTTGTTGTGTCACTTTAGCCCACAAAGGGCTTAGTTAGAGATGAATGTGTCATTTTGTTGTACTATTGCCAAGTATGTTGTATCTTTTTCCCAAATTCTAATTTGAGAAATTTGTATTATCTTTGCTTGCAGTTTATATGACTGCTTGCTTATATCCTAACGAGTCTCATGGATGCAACTTAATTAATGGTTACCTTTCGTTAATACAGTTTGAAAATGAAAGGGAGCACTAGCAGTGCTGAACCCTAAGCGATGAGAAATTGGTTCCTTTCTAGTTCTGGGTACTTTGGGTACAATAGAATTAGCAATGTGCTTCCAAACGCACTGCAAAGCAGGAAACTTACCTATGCGTATGTTCCTAGAACATCTAATGATTGATTTTAGCCTCAACAACGAGGCACAGGTACGTACTCTATTTGCAACAACGCCTAGGGTTAACAACACCAAACAGTTGCTGCACATGTACTGGCAAGCTCCTACTTGCAAGCATGCACAAATTAATTAACACCACGTGCACCTCACTAGACATTAGTATATAGACCCAACACTTGTTTATACAGGTGGCTGAGAAAGGACAGGCAGTCTTATCATCAAACGGTAAATCACTTCGGCACGGTGCTTTGTCGCAGGTTAACTTACTCTCTGTTCGCTATGACCTTGAAAGTACACTCGAAAGTTATGATCAGTAATCAAAATTGGAACGTCCTGTGTGACTCTGCCTAGACTAGCGGACAAGCTCCAACAACCATGTGTCGAGATTAGAGGAGCGCTACACTGCACCAGTGAATGCACGCTATACATTCCAAAGTTGTTTACATGGTCGTTTCCGGTGAGTCGGTATTTCTGTCAAGTCGGTCGTGCACCACTTCCTGTGAGACGACTCTATAACCCATGGCTTAATAAGATAGATTTTGTGTTGACAAGGTTGACAAAGTGTATTTGTCAGTAGTGTATTTTAATAGAAATATGAATTTCTGTGCATATTGAAGTATTTTGCATTATAGGTACCACATCTCATCGTTAGCGTGTGGCAGCAGGCACTCAGCTGTTATTAGTGGTAATTTGCCTGCATATGAAGCCGTTTTTGTTTTTTGTATTTATACTATTTGTTGATTGTAAGATACTGGTCGACTGATAACGTTTGGATCTAACAAGCATGGGCAACTGGGCACTGGAGATTTGAAAAAGTACCACTCACCACATATTGTTGAAGGGGAACTTCTAGGCAAGACTGTCCTTAAAGTGGCATGTGGGGATGGCTTTACAGTTGCTGCTACATCCGGTAATGACTTTTATGCAGGTTTATATGTCTTAGATGTATATATGTCTATCATGGTGTGTAGACAATGTCTTGTATTCTTGGGGTATTGGCGATAAAGGGCAGCTTGGTACGTCATTACCAGATGGTAGAAAGACAGTGTTGTTGCCCAGACCTGTATTTGGGTCGTTGTACTCAATACCCGAGTTATCATGTAGACATTGGCATACAATTATGATTGCAGGTAGGTTGGTGGAGAAACTACTATATAATAGACTAGAGTATATGTTGGGTAATGTAAATATTTTTTATAGAACGTGTTACTTCGTCAAGAACCATTAGCAGTTCTAGTGACAACACTGTTCAATCTGAACCTTCTCTAAATGGAGAGAACGTAGTGTTTGTCAGTGTCAATGATTCAAAGAGTCATTCTCAGATTCAGGCGAACAATTCTGCTGACTCAACCAGCCTTCCATCATGGCTGAGAAGAGTTTGTACATTTCTGATTGTTTCATTTGATGCTATGTGCTCACTGCTTGTGTTAGGAGTGGGAAGACGCAGTTGCTAGACAATCGATTGATAAGCGCCAGCATGGAACAATGCCACTTTTAGAGGTTGCTTGTGAGTATGTTGCATTGGTATGGTTTCAGTATAGAATTCTTGGTACAGGACACTGCAGCTTGGACAGAAAAACATTTGGTAACTAGGCCACATGCTCCCAGCAGGTCTTTAGATGCAGGCCGACCAACAATTCCCCAACAGCAGTCTAGTGGTACTGTTTGTAAGTCTTCATCAATGGATCGACTTCATGCCATTCAAAGGGCAACTGCTTCTGCTTCTGCAACACTGACAATAACTAATTCTGGAAGTGTAATAGTCAAGAGCCAGGATGCTTTGGCCGGAAACACCAGAGCGATGAGTGAAAGTTCTGGGAAACTCAATGGTGACTGCAAGTTGAAAGTGAAGTCTGATGATGTTGGAATGCTGGCTGGTGAAACAGATGCTCATGGGCTTGTCCCTTCTTGTCTTGATATGGCATTGTATAATGACACAACAGGACAGACTGAGAAACGTGGGGAAGAGGTGCAGAAACGCGGGGAAGAGGTGCAGAAACGTTTGAAGAGAAAGCACAAAGCGCCCGTAAGAACCTTTTCCATGTCAGTAGCCGACCACAAGTTTGTCATGGATGAGATCCAGTCATTAGCTGAGCAAATTCAACTAGATTTAGAACGCCCTGAATCAGAAAGTGGAGAAACTTTATCTGGTATGCATGGTTACTGCTTGCTTAAGCTAAAGTCACTGGCAATAAGTTGTTATCTTTGGTCTATTACAGAGTCAAGCAATGAAGGTAGCAGAGTGAGGCAGGATAGTTTGAGTGATTATGATCAGCTCTTACTTCGAGAGCTTCGAAAGTTAAAGGCTCAAAATGACAAGGTTAACCCTGCTCTGCATTGAAACTGATCTTCCATTGAACTTGCAATCGTTCTCTCTTGTAGATGAAAGACACAATTGAGAAACAACGTCGACAGATTGACAAGTTAACAGATGAGGTAAAAACACAAAAGTTTAGGAGTAAAATCAAGCATTTTGACTGCTCTTCTTTTTTGGATGATGAAAAGAACAAGATGAGAAGGCAGAAGGAAGATGACATGTGGCGACTACTAGCCAACTGGACTTTCGACTGTCGTGTTGCTCTAGCAGTTGATTCTCCCAAGAGATCTGTTGTTGCCAGTACATGGGATGTATAGCCACAACTTTATATACTCAACTTTCTTTACTTATACCTCAAGTTTACATTGAGATATTGAATGAATTTGATAAATTGCAGTACTGTAACGCTTTTAAAGATTTTCAAGGAAGTGTAATGAATACAAAAGTGAATTGCTAATTACATCAGTGGGGAGGATGCGTGGTCCACTTTGTAACGTCATTGCATACACGCCAACACACCGGAAACCGGAACAGATACAGCGCGGCGTCTGTGGCTTTTCGGTATACAAGCATTCGTCTACAAGCAACGGCGCTGTTGCTTCAAAGTTTGTTTGATGTGCATAAAGGTGGGCGTATCTGCACGCACTTGCGATAACCGGTCTACCCATTGCCTATCACCGGATGTAACGAAATCGACCAATCAACGTTTCCCTGAGAAAGGTGCTATCGCGTGGCTGCCCTCGGTACAATCTCAATTTGAACTCGTGTGCACCAGTTTATAGCCTCTACTCGTCTGCTTCTACTCTAAACGTGCTACTCAGTGAGTCGCTCATTGCTGCTTGCACTCGTAATCTCATTTAGAGCGTTTACCACAACGTCCTAAATATTCTGCAATTGATTTGTTTACCTCTCTCTGTTTCTCGGCACAGAATGCTGAGGTTCTTTCGCAGATCCAGCGCCGGAATCAATGAAGTCGAAGTAAAAGTAAGAGCTCGACACACCCGGGGTGCACGATGCTTGTTCTACAGCAACATTCTTACTCCACAATTGGTTGCTAGCTAACATTTCGGTTTGTTGTTGTTTTGTCAGCCTGCACGGGAAGAGAACGTCGTCGATACGGTATCACACACTGCTCGCACTGACTCTTGCAGCCACAGTCAGGGCATCGAAGAGAGGGATAGTCTAGATAAGAGCGAGCAGCAGACAAGAGAGAAACATGAGCAAGGTAGGTGTAGTAAATGGCCGTCATCTAATTGGTCCGATTGTTTCATTTCCTAGCCCACCAGGCGTTCACAAATTTTTTCAATTTTTTTAGACTCGCAGGAAGACGACAGCGAGTTGGCAAGAGAGACGGCAGCGATGAGCCTCTCCGAACCGGCAAGCGAGAGTCGACAAAGCAATGAACGCTGCGACCACCCGAAACGTAAACACATTAGACACGACATGACATTGTCGTCATCATCCTCCGATGACGAATTGGGGGAAATACTTCGAGGTGGCGCTTGGGCAACGCCGTCGGCGACCTCCACTTCCACACTCTTTCGTCGCCGGATCGATGCGAGTCCGTGCAAGAAGCATCGCGGCGTCACTCGTCCGTTTCTCAACTTCGAGAAAATGCGTCAGTCGCGATTCTCGGTGAGTGCAGTGTGTGTGAGTGCAACATTGGAGCCGTTGTGTGTACGTTTTTCGGTCCCGGTCTGACGTGTAGATTGCGCACAGCGTGAATGCTGTCATGCACGTGACCTTAGATGTTTGTGCTGCTAATTGTGGTTTCTGTTCCAGACTGGATTCCGACGTGTGCCGAATCCGAGGGGTAAAGAGTCGCGAGTTTATAGCCTCAAGGTGCGACCTTGTATCTGCTGTCTGAGTAACTGTTTTGCTGTTAGTCACGTGATGGTATCTAAGTATAGCACGTGCTGTTTGCGTAGTTGAGTCACGGGCTCAAGTCGTCAAACGCTAGGGTCACTCCCATCAGCTTGTGTCCGCCTAAAGATGAATCTCCCTATGCGTTCTTGGCACTGCAGCATTTGCCTACTCAGATGGATGTCGTTCCTTGCCTGCACTGATCGATGATCATGGATTGTTAACCATTGGCAATCTTTAATTAATTAAGTCTGAGAGATCTAGTTTCATAATTTTGCATCCTATAGGAAAACGCTTATATATTAACACCGCGTGTGTATATACTCACTGATGTATATATGTATACTAAGTAATTTACAATGAGCAGAAGACTTGACTACTACGTGCAATGTGTATATGCAGTGTGTATGTGCAGTGTAGGCTGTTGCCAATATTTGTGTACATTAAACTGAGATATCAACGAGAGATCTGAACCACATTGAGTATTCCTTGTTCTCTTTCATCACACAATCGGACAATGCCCAGTACCTGCACCTGCTTGTGGATTAATTAATGTCATGCATTGCATTCAAATTTGGTATTCACTTATCTACAAAAATCGTGTTCTCTATTTTCGTTTTGTTTTCGGAGGTGCAGGGCGATGTTTGATGTCTTTACACTTGGGAATGTGTCTCTCGGCTGTTGCAGGGTTGAACTTTCTCTGACAGTGTGGGCATTGGACGTAATGTGCATTCTCGGTTGGTGGTGGGGGAGGAAGATCAGACAGCTTGCCTCCCTTCCTAATATGCTCCTGCATCTGTCGTGCCGCACGGACTGTTTTGATAAAGTCATCTGCAACAAACAATGAACATAGGAAGGAACAAAAAAGTGTGTATGCACACGCGCGCGCGCGCGCACACACACACACACACACACACACACCACACAAGTCTGTCTCATGCAAATAGTGCTAGTCAGTGTGAAGTATTGATCTCTTCCATTTCTTACCATGAGCCGCCCTCCAGTTTGACTTTCCTGCTTGTTTTTCTATTGCTGCACTTGCTTTCTTAGGTCTATACTTTACTAATTCAGTGCCCGCCAGTCTCATCTTTACTGTGTCAAACGCCTTCCTTTTCGTCTTCTTCGATTTCTCACAAATACTAACATGTTTTGCAACACGTTCTGCAGCAAATTTGCGGCCGCACACAGAACAAGGAACAAAGTCGACAGATGAAGGTTCATCTGCATCAGTTTGTCCAAGAGCCGATTGCAATGTCGCCTCAAAGTTACCACCGTTGGCAACATATTCCTCGGTCTGTTGTACATCACTGCCGGGACTCTTGTTCATCGATCCTCTGCTGTTGCTGGTACTCTGCCTTCTCACTGAAATCTGTGAGGCAGTGTTCATGTCCCTATTCAGCATCACTTCTTTATCAGCCTCTCTTCTCTGTTTTTGTATAACTTCCAGAGCCGTTTGTTTTTCTTGTAATTGTAAAAATATCTCCCGTTGCTTCTTCGCCAGCTGCTCAGCTAGAATATCAGTCTCACTCACTCCACATCTCTCACTCCTCTCCACCTTAAGCTTCTCTGCCCTTCTTGCATTTCTATCCTCAACAGCAGGCAATTTAGGGTGTCTACTCAAGTATGGACGTGCTGGAGGCACCTTTGCTCCCTTCTCTGAGGCGAAACCTCCTCGTGTAACGTTTTCGTAGGGAAAAGACACGTGGCTATTGTATCTTATGTTAGGCACTGATGGTCGTGGGAGACTCGGCCTAGGGGCTTTGTTGAGAGGCTCAAGAGCGTTGTGTTTACCTCCCACTATAGCTCTCTGTCTCGGTCTCTCTAGATCGGCTCTACCATTCAATCCACCGGCTGTCTTCACAATTCGAGGTGACGAGTCGACAGGAGTCTCGTGATGAAACGTTCTGCCAATTCTATTCAAAGCCTGCTGCTGCTGGCGCTCGTATATCGCAACCAGCTTTTGCTCCTTTTCTTGCATGAGCCGATGATGGAATTTCTCCCTCATTTCATCCAAACGTGACGTCATTGTCTTGCCGTTTCTTGATCTAATGCTCGTCGAACTCTTCGCGCTGTTCGATTCGGTCGTAAGCGACCTCTGACGATCCATATAGGACACCAGCATGCGGAATAGACACAATACCGAGAACCAAGGGTATCCAAACGGCGCCGCTAGGTAACGTAGCAACGCAATGACGTCTTTGTTTTAGTACGCATGCCTAGTCTCTAGAATGGAGGATGAGCAGCGACGGATTAGCGATTGCTGTGCGTCATTACATGAACACATTCAAAAGTGGAAGAAGCTTAATGCAAGTGGCGTTCGAGTTGCCAACGATCTCATTAATTTGAAACTACAAACAGAGTAGGAATAGGGTTGCATTTTTAACGTTTTCTCTCTCTTCGCTTTGAAATGAATTTTGTATATTTGTAGTTATGTAGATGGAGCTGAGAGTTGGGGTAGTCTGAGTAACGTGAAAGACTTACCAGGTCGGGTGATAGCGAAGCTGCAGGACGACGTGGAAAAGAAATATGAAGAGTTGAAAATTATATTTGAAGCTTTGGTATGTATGTGGTGTGTGTGTGTATACATGTGTGTGTGTGTGTGTGTGTGTGTGTGTGTGTGTGTGTGTGTGTGTGTGTGTGTGTGTATCTGTCTGTCTGTCTGTCTGTCTGTCTGTCTGTCTGTCTGTCTGTCTGTCAATTTCATTTATTGAAACACAAACTCTACGTTACATTTCTAACACTAAATACAAGCAATCTACCGAGTTCAGCTTTAGTTTAATGCAAACTACTTTGATAGTCTCTATTGTGTATGTTCTCATCTACTTCTCTAGGGAAGACACGTGTCAGCTTGTGGAGGATGACTTTAGCGTTACATTGTTGTAATATTATTGAGAATTTTTTCCTCCAAAAACCTCTAAAGTCAGCTTTATTTGTATAGCCTTCATTGTTTCTTGATCTTCTGTCCGTCTGTCTGTCTTTCTGTCTCTCTGTCTGTTTCTCTGTCCTTGCTTGGTAGATCTGTACTTGCATGGCAGATGTTAACAACAAGAAAGGCTTTTATAGGAAAATAATTGCTGTTTTCATGGATTTTTGATTGGATTTTTAACATACCTTATATTTTTTGTTTTGTTGTATTGTGTACTCTAGAGAGAAGTCCACCAAAAAATGGGATCTCTTTCTAGAAATGTGCGTGCAGTCAGCCAACTGATGTGGATTAGTAATGGAGAAGAGGCATCAAGCAAGCCTCTTTTTCATACAATGACTGCTTGTCAATTTAGTAAGTTGTTCTCATGTGTTGGCCACCATGGTCTAGCTCATTACTGTATTATCTGGATTAGGCAAGAGATTTGAGCAGCTTTATGACATATATACTCATGAGCTAGCAGTAAAAGAGACGATTATTGGTGCAATTCCAGATGAACAGAATAGAGACACTTTAACCTTATATATTTCAACGTGGCTTCATGAACCGTATATAGACGAGTCCTCGATTATATTGTTGGAATCAATGTTGATAGAGACAGGCTTGAAAAAGACCTAATAAGTTGTACTAACAATCCATTGTGCTCTACATGTATATAGATGTCTGAATGGGTTAGTAAAGACGCACACCTGAGCAAGGGCACTTGAAGGTATAGAGTACACTAGCTGCTTGGAACCATGCAGGTACATATGGCACCCATGTGCCCCATAATTAGTAAATACCCTACCTTAGCTAGTGACAATTACTGTATTTTTAGAGGATGTTTAATTAATTAACTTTAAAGTTTTGAGACACACACTGATTTGCACATTACACACAATATGTCTGTTTTGGAATGCTGTTGGAAGGGCTCTCTGAAACTAAAAAATTTATGCGCCCCACTCATTGGGGCTTCATCCAAGAATTTTGCTTTACTTTATATTAAAGGGTCTTCTAGGAGATAATTAGTTTTAAGAGGTGCCTTAGATAGGTTCTTAAGGGTAACAGGTTTGCTTGGTAACAAGGTTCACAATGGCTCTAACACTTGGCAGCATTGTTAGTTCAGGAAGGTCACATAATTTGCAGTAATTAGTTTCTGACCAATGAATGATCGTAGCGTGTATAAGAAGCATGGGTATAGACACAACAGCAGGTTTGAAAGTTGATAATCACCCATACATTTCCATATCATCAATAGTGCACTGAGTGGTCTTTTGTTGTTGTGTGCTCTAGCAGCATTAGTAGGAATCCATGTCTACAAATGTGAGTAATTAACAACATTTGGTTTTGTATCATATCATTGTTTTACCTAAGGATTTTTATAGTATGCGTGGGAATTTTCCAAGACTATTAGCGCTTTACCTAGTCTAGCCACTGACTTACTTAGCGCTTTCAAGACTGCAGGACATGCCATTTCCACTCAGTTTTTTGGGCAGCAACCCAGTGTGTTTCAGCCCTTTCATACAGATTTGTCTGAAGACTTAGATGCATTGGCAGTTCCTTCAATGGCCTATCTTGTTGGCTTTGTGAAGGGTCAGGATGGCCATCCGGATTTTTCTGTGGCCATCAATCAAGCTGTAGCTGCTCAAAACACCAAGACGTGGTTCTCAGAGAAGGGTAAGAGAGTGGGAGCAGACATGATTTACCATCAAATTAGCATGCGATTTGATCAATGGATGGCAAAGGCAAATGCTCATTTTGACTCTAATTTCTTAAAGGAAATACTTTTAAACAGCAATGGCACCTTCATTAAGGGAGCTGATGTGCAGGCTACTGTTGAAAGCAACATTCTTCATGTGCAAGTCTTTCTGATTGTTGCAAAGAGCAAGCTGGATGACAGCGCTATGGCTCAAATAAAAGAGGCATGGCAGCAGCATGATCCCTCACATGTTGATCTAGCATTTCAGCTAGTTGGTGGTCAGTTTGACTTTTTTGAAACTTTTCGTAATACAAATGCTTTTCTTGAATTGGCACAAGCTACTCATTATGGCACTGTGCAGAGCAAATGTCTGGCATATGAGAAACAGCAAGACTCTGACTATTGCTTGCCCTCAGTTGCTGGTGGAGGAATAGTGTGTGTTCCAGGTAAAATTCATGAGACATGGGGAGCAGGAGTGGAGAGTTGGCTCAACTCTCAGAAGCAACCATATCTCAATGCCATATTCGTTAACTCACCCAACAACCACAGGACTATGTCTGGCAGTAGTGGAGGTGGAGGCGGCTGCTTTTTGGCAGGCACTATAGTCTTGATGATTACCAGTGATGGCAGGTCTGTTGAACATGTTCCCATTGAGAATGTAAAGGAAGGAGATCTTGTCATTTCTCATAATGGTTCTTTGTCTGTGGTCTCGGATGAACCAGTAGTTCATCAAATGACTGAAGATATTGTCATCTATGGGATCAAAGCACAACACAGTCACATGGACTTCAGTCCATTTTTTACTAAAGCTCATCCATTCTGGACAGTAGAAGGAGGCTGGTGTGCTGTTTGTCCTCGATGTGCTAATGCAGAGAATGAATGGTTGAAAGCTAAGATGTTGGGTGTTGGCTCTACAGTGTTTCAAGTACAACACGCTAAAGTGAAGAAACACAAGCCATTCAAAGTCAAAATCAACTATACTCCCATTAGGGTCCAAGAAATCACTGAGCATGTTGTCAGAAAACCAGTTATCTATGGTCTCCACTTTCGTGAAGGAGGTCGCTCTTATCATGCCAATGGATTTCTAGTTGGAGTAAACTATCCAGAATTGACGTCGGCACGACTGACTCATCGTCTTGCTAGTGCTAAGCACATGCACCACATCGATCGTCAGCAACTCCATGCAGCACTCTATACTTCTGCATCAGGCTTAAGTCAAGCTATAGGTTCTGATTGGCCACTTTATGGAATTGCTCGCGCTGTCGATGAAATGAAGCATACAGTACCTCACAAGCATCAGCGTAACAACCATTTCTATCGTCACTATTCTTCACTATTTCGAGCACACCACATTTCTCATCTGACATACAAGCTGCACAGGGTAGATGAGTCCACTGCACCAATTTCAACTCACACTCATCTTCGGTCAGATAAGCATCGGGAAGTGGTTCCAGAGTGTGGCAAGCTGTATATGGTGCAAGGCAAAGTTGCACTGGATCAACAAGTTGCTCATGATGCTTATTTTACAGATGATGGTTTTGTGGTTGCCAGATTTTTGCCATCCATAATATTGTTTCGCATGCATCCATCTGGTTTAGGTGGGTTTGCAGTCAAATGTAGATTGTCTGAAGACAATTCAAGAGTTGAAGCTGTAGAAGAAAGGTATGCAGTAAGTGCTGAAAACACACACAACACAAAATATCTGGATGGCGACGCATGGATCAACTGGTTCCAAATGCACACAGGGCTGGACATTGGTGCCCCTACTGCATTTTTAAGTGATCCCTGCAACCCATCAACAAGTGCAACAAACAAAATGTTGTCAAAGGTATGCACTCTTACTATGCAAAATGGTCAGCTTCAAGTGCAATTAGACTTTGGTCAGTACAGCTTCGCCATTGGTTGGCACAGTGGAGATGGTCTCGTGTCACACGACTTTAAGTCAGTAAATGGCACTCTTTACAAGTATGATTCTACAATGAGGAATGGCAAAGGTGAAGGATGCAAGTGGACTGGCATCATTGCAACAGCTCATGAGCATTCAGCCTGGGATTTGTCTGTGAGTCATCAAGTTCCCGTCTCGTCGAAGTCTGATGAAACGCACAGTGACTATGTACAACCTCTAACTTGTACCACACCAGTGTTTGCTGCTTCATCCATGAAACTGGCAGAAAGTGGAATGCCAATGAGCACAGAAGGGCTGGCAGAAATGACCTCATCAGACAGTGACCAAATGGACAACGGTACATCAGAATCTGCACAAATGCTCAGTGTACCTGCTCAACCTCTAACTGCTGCCACACCAGCATGGGCTGCATCATCCATGAAACTGATGGAAAGTGAAATACCGATGAGCACAGAAGAACTGGCAGAGATGGCACCACCAGACAGTGAACAAGTAAACAAGCTTTCATTTGCCAAGATAACAAACCTGATGAAGGCAACTGTTGACTCTAACACATTGGCTACTCTACTGGATGACACGCCACCAACACTGAGTTCTGAAGAACAAGCAATTATTGATGATCCAACAAATGGCAGCAAGGCAAGGAAATTTCTTGCTGAGAAATTCTTTAGAGCTTATGCCGTACAGGCACTGAGTGGTTCATCCCAACTGGAAAAGGACTTCAGTGGGGTGGATGGTGGAGTAACGACTACAAAAGAGCGGTTGCACTACTTTTGGCAGGGATCTGGCAAAGCTGATGAGGTAGTTACAGCAGATGCAAGTAAAGCAACCAACATCCTGTCACAAGATCCTGCATTTGATTTTGTCAACAACGGGGTGGCTCGTATTGCCTTTACGGAGTCCTTGCCAGCATTGCAGCGCTACTTGAATGACAATCCAGCTGACTGGGCAGACAAGCTGTACAAGTATGTCAGCAGTACAGACTATGTCAATGGACTGGCTGTTCTCACGGCTGTCTCGGACAACAGCCAGCTCAATAAACTCTGCATGATTCTATATGCTTTGGCACCAGGCAAATCGTATGCAACAGATCTCTGTGCAAGGGTTCTTGAAGTTCAAACTAATTACATGCGACAGCACTTTGGCTCTTTGAACGCTGCATTAATGAAGACAATTGTCCCAGCAATCATCACAAAGCTTGTCAATTTGATTGATGCTGACGATCCATCAATCAAATTATCTGCCCAAATCAAAGCAGAAATTGTTTCTCAAGTGCGTTCAGCTATTACAGAATCAAATTCCGAGAATGCACAAGCATTTGTTTCTAAATTTCAAAGCTTATGGGAGGAATGTGCTGTCTTTATGAGTGCCAATCGTGACCAGCCAGTGTGGCAACGTCTAAGTGATTGGTGGTCAAAGATTGGTGAAACGTATCCCAAAACTACTAAACTTGGATCAGCTTTAGTTACCTTATTTGGGCATGCAGTATGGATCACTACAATTGGGGTTTCTATCATGAGTCTTGTGGTTCTGGGGAACAATTGGAACACTTTTCGAACTGACCAAAAGGTTGCAATTATAGCTCAGGGTTCTGCTGTGCTGTCAGATGTCATTGCTAAAGCAGAAAAAGCCTGGAATGGTCTGATGGATGCATTTAATTTTGAAGACATGTTTACGTTTGAATCCGTCTTTGAAGCAGAAGATTTGCAAGAGCTCTGGGGTCATTACATGGATGAGACAGCAGTAGAATACAATGCTGAAATGGACTTGGGAGATCTGAGCCATCCAGGCACAGGTGCAGCAGGTGCAGTTGCTGCTGAGGATGTACAAGCTGTACGCATCTGGGAGAACTTCAGTGTTGCAGGTAAGGTTGCTCGACTGACAAATGTGGTAGCAATGGGTGCGGCAGTTGTTTCCATGGGATTTCAAGTCAGTGAAGATTTTAAAACCAACCAACCAATAGCTATTAAAGTCTTAGATATCATCAATGTTGTGGCCGCTGGCATTGGGTTTGCTGCTGAGACTATTGCTCTTGCTGGTGAACTTGGCGCTATTGCATTGAGTGAATTTATTGCTGGAGCAGTCATTCCTATTGTGGGGGCAGTGGTAGCCATTGTCGGTGTGATTGTTTCCATTGTGTTGATGTTTCTACACAAAAAGTCGAAGCCACCAGACACTCCAATTGACAAATGGATAAAAGGTACTGGCGTGACATTTGTTAATCAGCTGCCAACCCCCAATGCAGTTTGGCAAAATCAACACAAGGACAGCACCCAGGAGTAACAGCAACTGACCAAATGTGGTATTACTAACTTTTTGTGCATGAGCTTATGTATGCTGTTTTATGGTGTCGTTTGACCAACTGTGACAGATAAGTTTGCGGTTATTAGTGTTTTAGAATGTTGTTGAGATCAATAGCTGGAGCTAATTGCTGCTCAGAAAATCCAAGTTTGTACACTGTAGCAATATATAATGTGTCAATTGCTCATGCAGGTTCATGGGCAAACAATTTCTCTAATTAAAAATGCGAAACGAAGCTAAGATTGAGCCAGAATGCACACTAAACACGCAGCAGCTATAAATTGTTAGTGTGCAGATAGATGCTAGACTACAGTTACTGAGTGTATAGATACGCTTGCAATCGTTCTCGCTCCGATTTAATGATGCGTAGGCGTGCCGTCTGACGAGCACGCGCATCTCCCTTGATTTACGATGTCTTGTGAGATTCTTGTCAGCCTGTTGCTTCTTCTCGTTGGTGCATCGTCTGGATCAAATGCGACTCGTTCGTTTACTATTGATTATGACAATGACCGGTTTGTGAGAGATGGCAAACCATTTCGTTACGTCTCTGGAAGTTTCCACTATTTTCGCGTGCCAAGCGCCTACTGGAAAGACAGGCTGTTGAAGATGCGCGCAGCCGGACTCAACGCAGTTCAGACGTACGTAGACGTGTTCATGAAACGGATCGAAATGCATTTTGACAGCGCGCGGGCGGGCAGTACGACGACTCGGGCGGATCTAGCTATAGCAGCTGCAGGTAGCATCAGGGAGATCGAACGGAGGCCCGGGAAGCACATTCATTTCCGGGGGGGGGGATTTCCCCAACATTTTGCTGATAATTTAAATTGTCTATTTCTGAATCCCGTGCAGCAAAGTGTGGCAAATCTAGAAATATGCTTAGGATTTTGAAAATTTGGACAACCTGGCCTGTTACCAGTTGTCAATGTGAATGAACGGAGCATCAGAGAGACAGTTTTCATGTTGTTGGTGTTCCTGCTGCACAAACTCTAGAGCAGTAGACGTCAGTGGAAAAGTGTACTCTTAATTATGGCATGTGAATCAGTGTCAAACTACCTTGCCAGCAGCGATCATTGTATGAGGTTGGTATAAACCAATTGCAAAACTAAACAGTTCGCAAATGGTTTAAACCGTTTGCGAATTCACATTTGGTTAAACCGTTTCCGAATCGGTTAGACCTTATAATGCAGACCATTCTCAAATAGTTTAGACCGTTTGCGAATGGTTTAGGAAGGTAAACCGTTTGTGAATGGTTTAAGCCATTTGAATATTTCAGATATTGGGAACCCGAATGATTTTGACTGTTGCAAATGATTTTCTATTCATTTGATGTACAAAAATATTCTTGTAACTTTGCTTGTTTATTATTATAGAATACAGATTTCTTCGCACCTGCTTAATTCTCAAAGATTTAGACTTTTGCCAAGTGCATCATACCTAGATCGATCTGTGCCTGGGAGTTGTCTCTTGTATGGAGGACAAGTTCATAATCTCCTTCTAGCATGTTACCATCTCGAATGTCACACCTATAGTTTGGTCAACTGTTGTCACCTTGATTGATCAGATGATTGTGCAAAGATTGCATGGTATATGTAAAGGAAATATTCTGCTTTCAATTGCATTTTCTACAGACTGTAGGATTTTGATTTCCAGAATTTACAATGGAGTGCTATCTAGGTATACGACTTGGTTTTGTAAAGCTATCGTAAACCTTCTGATTCTGCCTTCAGCATGTTGGACAACAGCCATTTGACCAGTCGGTGTCAATCATGTTGTCATTGGCTCTGGAGACAATTGTTACATAATACTGAGAATGCAAACTCTTCTTCATTTGCTCCTCCATAAGCAATCATTGTTGTTGAGTTATATGATACTTAACAAACTTTTGGCATCAGTGCATGGCATCTTCATCAAATCTTTTCTAATTTTGTTAACTGATGCTACTTTGACATTTGAAGTTTAACAATATTAGCTATTGTTGTGTATTAAAACTTTAAGGGTGCTAACCTATTTGTAAATGGTCTAGACCATTCGCGAATTGGTTTAGATCCTCGATCGGTTATCTAGTGTTCGCATATGGTCTAACCGATTTGGAAATGGTCTAACCAAATGCGAATTTGCAAACGGTTTAGACCATTTGTGAATGGTTTAGTTTCTCAATCGTTTTATATCAAAGTCGAGGCCAGTATTACTTTATGAAGTCGGGCTTTTACTCATAATGCTTAATTAAGAAAATTTTGTCACTCAAAAATTTTACTTTTTTTGCCTTTTGAACGTATCATCAGATAGAATTCTATTTTCGCCTATGCGAATGGGCAGGCTACTGCTACATACTCTAGATATAGGGCAAGTAGCAAGTTGTAACATCTAACAGGAAGAAGCCAATGTTCTCTTGCTGCTTGAAACATGATCTCACCTCTTTGTCTTCATTGTGGGTGCGAAATTCATCACTGAAGGTACTACTATCCTATGCCAACAGGGTAGGGCTCCATGCCTGTTAAAAATGTGTCTCACTGTTATTTTAATTTCACTGTTTAAATTTTCCTTTTTTGAGGAAGTGGCAAAAAAATTAATTGACATTGAAATTTTCTTGATTTACAGTACCTACCTTATAGCTAGAGTAATAAACTGATCTTACAAAGTAAGAGACTGACCCCAGTGAGTAAAAACCGACTTCATTGAGTAAATTAATGATTGACTTCATAAAGTAAAATATTAACTGCATAAAGGAAAAGATTGACCTCTTAATTAACAATGATTATTTTACAAATTGTTTTTGTTTTACAACTTGCTGACGCTGATGTTTGTTATTAACGATTGTATTGTACTGTACAGGTATGTTGCATGGAATGTTCATGAAGAAGACGAAGGAAAGTTCAACTTTGCTGGCAATGCAGACCTGGAGGAGTTTCTACGGTTGTCAAATGAAGTTGGACTTGTTGTTATTTTAAGAGCTGGTGAGAGCTCAGCAGTAAAAAAATTATTTATCACAGTTAGTTGAGAGTATCACAGTTGGATTGTTTAATAGGGCCATATATTTGTGGTGAGTGGGAATCGGTAAGATGTGTGTGTGTGTGTGTGTGTGTGTGTGTGTGTGTGTGTGTGTGTGCGTGTGTGCGTGTGTGTGTGTGTGTGTGTGTGTGTGTGTGTGTGTGTTGTGTGTTGTGTGTGTGTGGTGGTCATTAAATTGTGCTTATATTGCAATGTAATCTCTCTTTCAGGGTGGTTTTCCTGGGTGGTTGAGTAAGAATCCTCACATCAAACTTAGATCATCAGACCCAAGTAATTATTGCATTATGTGAGACCTCGCTTTCATATTTTTAATAGCCACAATGCTGTCTGTTAGATTACTTGTCTGCTGTTGATACTTACATGGCTCAATTGTTACCACGAGTGAGACCTCTTCTGTATGAAAATGGAGGACCAGTCATAATGGTTCAGGTGTGAACAGTTGTTATAGATATGGTTGTTGCAGTATGTACTGACATATTAATGGCTAGTTTTGAAAATTTAAATTAATTAATAAATGCATGTTCCCCTTCGCAAATTTCCGTCAAGCACCAAATTTTTGTTGAAGACGACACTGTAAATAGTGATTTTTGCAACAACACCACGGCCACTCAGCCACGCACATCGAAGAGTCAAGCTGTCAGACTGCAGAGCCACTATGCAGAAACCCTGTGGAACAAGCAAAATGTTACAAGTCAGGTACAGCTACACCTTTGATCTCTAGACGCCTGGTTGTTGGTGGGAAAACATACACATGCAGATGTAGACTATAGGTGTTGTTTCTATGTGCTAAACCCGTAAAGCAAATGATTATATAACACCATGTACAGGACGGACGTCCGATAGCTGAATTCTCATAGCACAGCCGCCAAACAATAGAGGTGGAGCTTTATGATGACATTACGTTCATATGTTGGTCGGTAATGACACCACTTCTCGTCTATTGGTCGGAATAGCCTTATTTGCATCTGCACTATTTGAGCATAAATACGGTCTGCACGTCGGCCCACTACTATACCCTTAGCCCAGATATCCGGGTCTTGGGTAATGATTTCCAGTCATGGGAACAAATGTGTACACAAGGGAATGTAGGTATAACTTATTATGCTACTGACTTACTTTACAGTCAGTCAACAGGAATATGTTGTTTTTGTTTTCTCCTTGTTTTAATAAGACATTTTTAGATGTCATGTATTATACAGAGTAATTATATTTCAACATTACAGAAATTGATGTGGCAACGTGTACAAGTGTGTGTATGACATATCTTGAATGATTGTAGATCAGGACACTCATTTTAACTGTGCTAAATTGGAAATTGAATATGGTAACATTTACTGCATATAAAACTTGAAATCTGTATTTTGTTTGTTGGCAGTCTACTTGACAATTTGGTGGCAAATACAGGAATGTCTACATTGTTGCTCTGTCTGCATTGATTGCTTTTGTGTTGCTCTAGGTTGAGAATGAGTATGGCAGTTTTCCAACTTGTGACAAGAAATACTTGGAACATCTTGAGCAGTTGTTTAGAGGTTACTTAGGTTCCAGTGCTATTCTCTTTACAACAGATGGTCCTAGTACGGGACTACTGAGATGTGGAACTCTTGATAGTCTCTTTTCAACTGTTGATTTTGGACCAGGTTTGTTTGTATACGTATGATGTGTGTGCGTGTGTGTGTGTGTGTGTGTGTGTGTGTGTGTGTGTGTGTGTGTGTGTGCACGTGTATGTGTATGTGTGTGTATGTGTGTGTGTGCACGTGTGTGTGTGTGTGTGTGTGTGTGTGTGCACGTGTATGTGTATGTGTGTGTATGTGTGTGTGTGCACGTGTGTGTGTGTGTGTGCACGTGTGTGTGTGTGTGTGTGTGCACGTGTGTGTGTGTGCACGTGTGTGTGTGTGTGTGCACGTGTGTGTGTATGCACGTGTGCATGTGTGTCTGTGTGTGTGTGTGCACGTGTGTGTGTATGCACGTGTGCATGTGTGTCTGTGTGTGTGTGTGTGTGTGTGTGTGTGTGTGTGTGTGTGTGTGCGTGTGCATGTGCACGCGTGTGTGTGATTATTTGAACATCTCAATACTACGAGGGTACACAGCTCTTTACATGAAGATGTTCTTAGTAGGACCTTTTACATCGCCCCATCCATTGCACACATTCACTGCCAATGATAGACTTTATGTTAGTATGGTTGGATCAATAAAGTAACCGTGCCATTGTTTTTGGACAAGTTTGTGTTGCTGATAGTTTGATCACAAAATTTAATTGCATTCTGATTTCATTTCAGGAACTAATGTTAATTCTGCATTTAATGCAATGCGTCTATATCAACAACATGGCCCTCTGGTAAGGACTCGGTTGTCTTGCGTAGCCAGACCATCTCCGCCTACATCCTTCCGGCGAGAGATACTCAGATACTCGCCGGAAGGATGTAGGCGGAGATGGTCTGGCTATGCGAGACTAAGAACTCGGTGGTTTGTGTCACAACATGGCTACAGTTTGACAAGCAGCTTTGCACAATATCAAATGAATTTGTGACATTAACTTGACAAGGCTTGATGGAATCATTTCCATAATACCATTTGGACGCTTATGTCTCTTTCCAAATTAAATTGTTTCTGCAAAACTGTTGAACTTTGTAATTACATGTCCAAGAAAATTATAACAATAAGTAGACCATGCAATGCCAGTGTGGACTATTAAGCATTATAGAGTTGCAAGGATCAAGCA
Organism: Corticium candelabrum; assembly: GCF_963422355.1. Lineage (NCBI taxonomy): Eukaryota > Metazoa > Porifera > Homoscleromorpha > Homosclerophorida > Plakinidae > Corticium > Corticium candelabrum. The sequence continues at coordinate 714,534 of NC_085089.1, read as the reverse complement.
AAGTGGCATCATTAGGTACTTTTGTCTTGATATTTTTCATGAATTGGCATTAGAGTTTTGGTGTATAAAAGTTTGCTGTGTGCATTAGAGACATGCTAGTTTGCTTTGTTAATTAAACAAAATAGCAAGAATTATTTCAACAGCATATTGAAAGTATTTTGTCTAAGAGTACCATCTCTGTGACTGCAGTATATTTGCAAGGGTGCATCTGGTTTGTTTCTAAAGAATAAATATCTGCAACTTATTACCAACTTTTTGTTTTTTATTACCAAGTCAACAGTGTATTCTTAAGTCAAAGTGATAGTGTTGGAAGTTTGAATAGAAGTTGGTGCATACAGCAAATATTGGAGCTTTTTATTTAAACAGGATTTTGTTTTTGTCTAATTGGATGATATTGTGTAGGTGAATTCAGAGTATTATACTGGCTGGTTGGATCATTGGGGTGGTAGCCATGCACACAGGTCTGATGAATCTGTAGCTGCAACTCTAGACGAAATCTTACATGTTGGCGCTTCAGTAAACATGTAAGGCCATTGGTACCATCAGCTGTGTGTTTGTCATTGATGTTTGTTTTGAATGATATTGAAGGTACATGTTTGAAGGTGGAACAAACTTTGCCTTCATGAATGGTCAGTAAGCCCGTTGGAGTCTTCTTGTTTATTTGCTTGTTGTGTATTTAAATTGTCAGACACATTGTGGGAATTGCTGTGCAGCTATAATACGGAAAGAAAAATTGTTCTTTGTTATAGGATTAGTAGATAGCATTGTAATTAGCTGATGCTGCAGTTGAACCAATTTAGCTGTTGTCCATACTGAAGGTGTAGTGTGTATGTAGTTTTTGTAATGTGTTGTATAAAAGAAAGTGGAAATTCAGTCATGGAAAATTTTGAAGATCAAGAACACATGCACACACACACACACTCACACACTCACACACACACACACACACACACACACACACACACACACACACACACACACATGCATGCACTTGGTAAACAGGTAGAAGTTATATTAGCTTCTGCTGTATTAGATAAACAAGTCAACGGCTTATGTTTAGGTTTGGTTATCTGATGCTTAATTAACTAACTTGTATGACTGTTCCTGTATATATCTGTGAAAACATTATTTTGATTCAAATAATAGGAGCTAATTATGGTGGACACAAGACGGCTTCTCAACCAACAAGTTATGACTATAATGCTCCTTTGTCAGAAGCTGGTGATCCCAGATCTAAACTGACAGCAATACGAAATGTAATTAGCAAGGTCAGTGTCTCTACTACAACAGAATCTGGTTATGTTGAAGTTAGTTTCCATTGTCATTGCATTGCAGTATTACAATGTTTCTGGGCCAGTACCACCAGCTTTGCCAAAGTTTGCATATGGGGATGTAAAGTTTACTCAGGTTAGTTAATTGGCAGGCATTATGGCAGGCAACAGACAAACAAATATTCAAACTGAGAGACCGAAAGTAAGCAGGTGGGCAGTCAGGCAGATAAGTTGGCAGACTATTTGGACTACAAACTATGTTAGTGTAGTATATTATATTGTCTTTAATGCATCACATGTGCTGTTTAATAGGCTGTGTATTTGCTTGATGCTTTGGATCAGTTAACTCCTGGTGGACCTGTTACTTCTTATTATCCTCTCACAATGGAACAACTCGGACAGGTTAGATTATTAGCTATATTTGTTGGTAAGTACTTTTGATGCATATTTGACTCTTGTAACAGAACTATGGGTTTGTGCTATATCGTGGAATCACTCACGAATCAATTTCCCAACCAGCTGATGAGATTGTGGTTGAGCTCAGTTACCTTCATGATCGTGCGACAGTATTGCTTAATAGGGTATGTATGGTGTCTTTCGAAATCGTTTAATGTATAGAAATATGGAAGATTATTATGACATTGGATATGAGCGCTCTTCAACCATTGAACGGGTGTAGCACATGACTAAATTGTGCATTTTAGTGTGCTGTTGATCTACAGTATGTGATGTCTTTATTGTAACATAACAGTTGTTGTTGTTTTTCCAAATTTTGATGTGTGTAAGACTTACAAGGATCACCAGTTGAATTTGTATGAATCATTCACTCGCCTGTTCTCGTTATTTGAAATATATGATGGGAATATGACTGTGATTGAAATATGTATAATTGTGTTGCAAGGATAGCAGTTGTTTCTTTAAGTTTTGTCCTATGTATAATTGTTGTGTGCAGGAGCATGTTGTGACTGTTGAAGGAATGATTGATGAACCTGTTTCATTTGATGTTTACTTTGGGCACAAGACGTTGGATTTCTTAGTGGAAAACACAGGACGAATTAACTATGGAGCTCTTATTGGAGACAGAAAAGTGAAGCAAATATGTTAATTTCTGTCTTGATGATGGTCACTGATTATTTACAAACAACAGGGTATTGTAGGAAATGTTACATATGAAGTTAAGACTATGACAAATTGGTCAATGTGGTCAATTCCTCTGAAAAATGTCAGTGAATTGCCTCTTGTTCCTCTTACCAGGTGAGCATAGTGACAACAAGGCTACAGGTACACTAGCTAGTGCAATGCTGCAAGTCAGTTATACTTATGTTGCACTGTACATGTGAAATGAAGTTCGTTGCCTTCATTCATTTTGGTTTACCTATTTGTTTAATTAACATGGTGTTACTTTGATACAGAAGTACAGGTAAAATTGTGATTTCTTCTGGTAGTCAATCTGGGATGTTTGTGTTGTGTAGGGATCATGCAACTACACACAGATTCAACTGCAATCAGTTGTCTTGAATGTTTTGTTTAGCTGCTCCAATTTTTTTAATTTATGACAAACTGACTATCATGTACATGCTGTAAAATGGAGGTTTGAGGTTGAGTAGTGAGCTTGACTTTGTATGTTTCTATAAAATTTTCTGCATGTCTTTGACACTTCGTACAACTTTGCTTGTCCATTGATACCTTACATATAACTGCTATGACAACATGATCTTTACAACAAATCATATCATTCAAATGGTGAGTATGATTTAATATGTGGAAATATGCACATTGTTAGCAAGCTGAACATTCAACTGTATCTAGAATGATACATGCGGTATGAAAATGTGTGTTTGATTAGTTATTTTGTATATTGAATTATTGTACCAGATATGTACAATATACACGTTCACTTGTGTTCATAGCCCTACAATGGAGATTCCAAAGTTCTTCCAGGGAACATTTCAAGTGCCAGCCAATATGACACCTGAAGACACCTTCTTGTCTCTTCATGGATGGAATAAAGTTTGCTGATGTATTCACAGAGTATCAAGTCACTTGTGATATCAGTGCTATGTTATGTGCAGGGACAGGCCTTTATCAATGATTTCAATCTAGGTCGTTACTGGCCTGTTGCTGGTCCACAGAAGACACTGTATGTTCCTGCTACTGTTTTGAAGCCTCATCCACAGCTCAACGTTTTGGTTATACTTGAATTAATTGAGTCACCTTGTGGAAATGATTTGAGCCAGTGCAAGGCTACCTTGGTCGATACTCCAGATATAGGTGCTACTCCATCCAAGGCAAGGACTGAGCGTGGTCACTAGCTGGCTCTATCTTAGATGGCAAATTTAGCCAGCATGATAAACTTTTTTTTAGAAATGAAACTAATTGCTATTGTGCTAAAGCTAGATGGTACATTGTATTTCATTTGATGGCCAATATGTTTGTCTTCACAACCTACCAAGTGTGTAGTGAGTGACATTGTACAGCTTCTACACATGTGTTTTCTCACTATCATTAGCTACATCACAGCTTTTTACAACAACAATTCTTTCATAGCAGGTTGCCAAGTTTGTAAATAGAAAACCCTTTTTTAGAAGATCAAACTCTAATGCAAATTGTTTCATTTTAGTTTCTATTTTTCCAAAGAACAATGTGACCTGAAATGTGGGTAAAGATTTACTGTTGTCATGCAGTCACTTGTACATGTCACTGTCTACTCCTTGTGCTTAATTAATCAAATTTTGTTGTTTTCCTGTTGGTATTCATTGTATCTCTAGCAAAGTTATTTGCAATGGACAAAATGGAATTAACCTTTGAAGCATGGAAACAAACTTGGTCATAACATGGCACAAAAGGTTCATGTTTACTGTATATAGTAATGAAATTTAGTAGTTTTAGGTTGATGTAATTCTTCAAGTTCAGATTTGCAGCATCGGCGGCAGTCAAATTAGTACTTTCCATCTAAGCCAACTTTACGTTTTTTGTCCAGTAACCGCAAGTTTATTGAGACTCAAAAAAGCAATAGAAATTATAGATATTTAATTGTCGTATTTTTGTATTTTTTCAGTAGAAATCGGCATTTACAGCAGACACTGATCATGATGATGTGCATATCCTAAACCAACTACTATAGTACTACTGATAATCATATCAACCTCATTCTTTACCATGTAGTTTGAATTAATACGCGTACATACAATGTAATATTAATGTGGTTGTTATAATGAATTGCTTTCTTGATCTGTTGTAGAGTCATTTCTCATCAAAAAGCCCAAGTCACATTCCAACCCAACAGCATTCAACCCAACATCATTCAACCCAACACCATTCAACCCAACATCATTCAACCCAACACCATTCAACCCAGCAACCAGAGACGACAGTCGTCTGTGAGTCAAACGAGTGTTCTCACAAAAATCATGTTGGTGCTATTGCTGGAGTTTCTGTGGCAGCTGTGGCTGTAGCTGCCATTGTTGTTGCAACGATTGTGATTTGTTTGCAAAAACGCAAAGCTTCATTTCGGTCATACAGGAACGTAAACTCTGGGGATATAGTCTGTGATGAGGATTGAAGATTTGTTAGTGCTATCTATAGCAGTGGTATGTACGTATACAATAATTGTAGACGGAAATTATATGCTCAATACTTTTGCATCAAGTATATGAGTGTATGATTAGTACAGTACGGTAGATGATCAATGACTATAAGCTAGATACTGTAGTTTATTATGCAGGTTAACATTATGCAGGTTAGCTAGAATGGTCAATTATAAGCTTCGACTAGCCTCGGCCTCCCAGACCCGTGTAGCGCCGATTCAAAATTCTCCTCCACGCGTCTGGGATGGTGTACCGCCTCTTCTCAATATATTGCGGTAGGACCAGCATTAGTGTTCAGTTTCATAAATGCATACCTTTCCAATTACGGCCGTAATACAAAAACGACGAAGGCCCGCCCGCTAGAACATCGTGTCGCATCCTGCTGCACGGGTACCTTTGTGTTTACAGTGGCTACGGTTTTATCATTTGTGTGTTAGTAGGGAACGCGAACGGGACGCTAGGAAACACTTTCTTTTATAGTGGTGCCGCGGACGCGATCGGCATGTGTCTGATCGCCGTGAATCCGCTGCAGCTGCTTGTCGCGCGTGGAGCCGCGAATTCGCGATGAAAATTCGCGATGCGTGCATCCGCTATGACTCGATCGTCCAGATTCGATGTGACTTGCCGCGAAATCGCGACAAAACTTCGCCGTGAATTCTCTGCAAGACTTCGTCTAGTAGACGTGATCATGAAGTCGTTGAGCATGCAGCTGGCTGGCTAGTAAGCATCGGTTCGTACAAACGGCTTTACTAGGTGTCGTTACTGCCGTTGACAGGCGCAGAATACGAACAACGTGTAGGGACGTGAGTTTGCGTGAAGAGCGCACTACAAGTCGTCGTTTGTGTACAGTGTAGTCTTTGGTAGAAAGCAGATATGCATGAGAAGTCTTCGTTGATTACAGCTGTCATTGGGAAGGTATGCATTATGAAACTGAACACTAATGTTGGTCCTAGGACCAACCGCAATATTTAATATATTGAGAAGAGGCGGTACCATCCCAGACCTGGGTCACGGCCGTTTCAACTATGCGAGGCCGCGCAACTTAGTTGTTGCGCATGCTCAGTTAAAAATGACCGGTTTTTGCTCAAGTGACGTGAATCGGCGTTTGCACACAGATACTGCAGAAAGCGTAGGCTGTCTTTTAGGGTATGACCACACAATCGGGTAGTGTCGCTATCTGAAGAAGATCTCTGGAAATCTCGAAGTCCTTTGTAGCATGTGAAACGACACATTTCTCGTCCTCCTGTTTTGCCGCATTCTCCGGGTTTTGCGAGGACTTTCGCTGTAATCCAGTTATTTGTGCTTACTAGAATTCAGTTCGTGGGAGATCCTACCGATGTACGCCTCGCCGTAATGGAAGAATCGAGACCCAAAGATGACGGAGTCAGGTTTGTTTTTATTCTTACTCACAGCGCATTCTACAGACCTCTACCTCTATCACAGATGCCAATTGTAGTTTCTGCCTTTCGCTTTTTGACTATTGGCCGATGCCGTGTGACCTGAGGCATGACCATCTCTACTGCAGTAATGCTAGTGGTGGGCTCTTGATGTGCTTCTTATAGCTGCTGGCACTGGAAACAGTCATACAAGGGAGACTGATGCAAATGTTGAATGGCACACTTCTTGCACATTAAATGGTTGCATTGGAGTTCAACTGGGATGTTGACAACTTTTCACACAGGGTGCACTTGAACGAGTCAAACAGGTACAGAACTGACTCAAATTGGATGAAATGAGATAGTTGGATTGCTTGAATAAAGTCTTATGAACATAGGGCTTCTGGTGCTACTGTTTCTATTTGTTGGATTAGGTCAGTCAATTTGATTGCTGACTGACCTGTGAGAACAAGCTGATTCTTTTTTCAATAATTGGGTGGTCTTCCTTCTTTCTTCTGTTGCTGACAACTACAGCAGGTGTTGCAGTTTTCTGAGTGTACCATCCACTCTCTGCAGAAAGGTACAAGAATAGAGGCTCCTTGCCTCTTTGTAAATCAATGCACCACTAGATGGCAGCAGACACAGAAATTGGTAGGATGCACAGAAACATTATCTGCTCCAACATCTATCTTGTACAACTGGAGAATCCTGTTTTTGTGGTCTAGACATTTGTACTGACATCCTCTCGATTGAACCTGGGGGCACATAACCTGCGAAGCTCTCGTACGGAAAGGATGTGATGTGCCATATCCATAGACTAGACTGACAACACTTGTATACTGGTTAACTGTTTCTGTATACGTCTTAAGTAGTGTATGGAGTAAGGAAAGGGCATGAGAGAATGATGAGGTAAAGAACTGCTACACGTGTACCATTCAAGTTCAAGGAACCAGTGTTGGTACACCATTAGCAAGTTTTTGTGGCAAAGTTTATTTTACCATAGATATGATTTTACTTACATTCCAAGTTGCTAAGAATAATATCTCTAGGCACGTGACCTAGGCCATCTTGTCATATTCTAGTGCTATTTTAGTATAAAATGACCATGCTTCTGTTCTTGTGTCACCATAACTTATTTGTCCGCGTTCCCTGTCTCTGACGTTGATTAGGTCGTCGCTCGTACAAACCTGCAGTCGATCCTTGCAAATTAAGTTCTCCAGGAGACCATCTAGTCTTGTGTACATGTGTACGCTGGCTTGTCCTCGCGGTCAATTCCTTCATATGGCTTGCAGACGTGAGTGGCAGCATGTGTCTGTGTTTGCAATCGTCGGCTGTATGACGTGTTTCATACTGTTGTTCCCCAGCAGAGAGGTTCGTGCATGTCGACGACGATGTCTCATGCATGATCTCCGTTCTTCTTGTTTTCTCATCGGTTGGCCGTTGCCCTGTGTTTGGATAAAGTAGCTGCACTTTTTACATCGAGAAACAAAGTGGAAGCACCCTTGTAGACGAGTTCAGTCTCAGCTTTCCACATTTTCAGGCAGCTAGGAGCCAAGTCACGTGTCAAAAGACTCGCAACTGTATCGTTATTTCTATGAGGCGTACACAAAAGCCGAGCGACGGTGGCGGTGGTGTCTCACATGAGTCTTGTTTGTGATCATTGTTATATCTGCAAAAACCCGGAGATGTGAGATAACAGTGAAAACGACCTCTGTAGTCATGGAAGTGTGACTCATTTAGAAACGTGCTATGAGACTTACAATCTATAGAGTTATGGTATGAACGTCTGCACTTACTTTCTTGCACGTTGTTCGCTTATTGTCATTCAGGCATAGAAGAAAGAATGGAAAACGTTTCACAGGAAGTGATGGTATGTTGGCGATCGCGCAATTCCACGTGACTGAGCACGTGCAAACTAAGTTGCGCAGGCGAAACGGCCGTGGGGTGTGGAGGACGATTTTGAATCGGCGCTACACGGGTCTGGGAGGCCGAGGCTAAGCTAAGACACTGTAAAGAGAATCCATACATTAATTAAGTTACTAACAGTACTACTTTATAAATAATCAAATACCTATTCTAAACTAAAAACATTTCAATGCAATCGATGAAAGGATTTATGCTTATATGTTCACACTGACACAGTAAGCACGTCCAAGAACAAACGGGTTTAGATATTGTAACGTGCGTTAACGGTTATCCGGGTAGTGTTGTGATGGCGTGCCCGAAAATGGCAGCGCGTCGGCTGAGTGGACAGGAAGGGAAGCGAAATGCTTGCACCGCACACTCGCATACCGTCGCAGACCTGCGACCAGTGGGCGTCTCCACGTTATCACTTGGACCCGGAGAAACAAGAAGAAGAGCGAGAAGGGAGCGTAGTGGCGACGTCAAGCCCTAGGTCGCACGCAACATATACCATCTTAGTATGTTTTTACACCGATTTTTCTCACTTCCCGAAATCGGAGAGAGAGCGCTCCCTAACGTTTACAGATGCGTGACGTGTACTTTCAAGCGGTCTACGAGTAGTTCCATGCGCGTTTGATGGCGGGGAGTGCCGATACGTGGCTGTCTGGCTTGTTGTGCTGCGAGAGGGACCCCGGTGGCACCCGTTTAGACAGCGCGACGTCGATTTCGACGCTTCTCGCTTTTCGTCGACCATTCTGGCGTGCCCTATGGCAAGATTAAGTCTTAGACAACTCTGTCGCTGTTTTTTCTCTCTAACAGCTTCATTTCTTTGCGTTTTTAGGTCGCGTGAGTTCGTTGCGTTTCGAAAATGGCACAGAAAGCGGTCGCTGCCGCTATGGCTCAGGGATTTAGCTCTAAGGAGCAGATGTTGAAGTCTCGTGCTGATAAGAAGACAGAATCGAAGGCATGGAGAGCAGAGTCGCTACAGAGTGTCCAGAGGAACGGCACATTGGCTGCTCCGCTGCATCTTCAGAGACTGCAGGGAGCGCTCAATTTAGCTCCTGTTATTGCCTACGTGGAAGATCTGTTCAGTAGACCGGTCAAACCGAGTTGGTGTGTGTGTGCGTGACTGTGTGCGTGTGTGTGTGCCTGCCTGCCTGCCTGCCTGCCTGCCTGCCTGCCTGCCTGCCTGCCTGCCTGCCTGCCTGCCTGCCTGCCTGCCTGCCTGCCTGTCTGTCTGTATCTCTGTCTGTCTCTCTGTCTGTCTCTCTGTCTGTCTGTCTCTCTGTCTGTCTGTCTCTCTGTCTGTATGCATTGTGATGCTCGTAGTTACTTTGGAGTGTGTAGTGGGGAGAGAAACGGACTCATGAAGACACCGTTGTCCTCTGTTGAGAAAGAACTTCTTGACCAAGGTTTAGATGCATGTAGACCTGTTCTACATTTGTGTTTGTTATATGGTTGTTCGATAATTTGCAATGATGTGTCAACAGAGAAAAGGGTTATCAATGGTAGGCCGTATAGGTTTTCAGAAGTTCAGGAGAATGGCCGACAATGGCTGAAGGTAAGAGATATGTGGGTGGGTGTGTGTGTGTGTGTGTGTGTGTGTGTGTGTGTGTGTGTGTGTGCGTGCGTGCGTGCGTGTGTGTGCGTGCGTGCGTGCGTGCGTGCGTGCGTGCGTTAATTATACTTGGCATGACCTCATGCAGGTTGCTATGCTCTATTGCAAGTGTGTCCAGAGATGGTTAACTTTGTTACTGAAGTTGCACTGATTGATTGAGAGCTGTTGTCATGTGTACACATGACTTTGTTCTGTCTACCTGTTTGTCTACCCACTCGCTTTATTTTGCCTGCCTGTCTGTCTGTCTGAGACTCCCTGTGTCTGCTTGATCTCATTGCTTCATTACTTCAGGAGCTCCTGCTGAGCGATTCTTCAATGTCAAGTGATGACGACTCACTCTGCAATGACGACCTACAAATATTAGTCAATGTCCACACAAAACACAAGCAACCAGTTGATAGAAATCAGGTTTGACGACAGTTTTTTTGTGTTTTACAATATTACAATATTTCATCCAGTTTTCTTGTCAGCTAAAAGAATTTCAATACTATAGCGCAGGACTGCTGTCAACAGTTGGCAAAATGACTGATACTAATGTGGACTCAGATTTTGCTGACGCTAAGGACAACCATTCTAGAATGCCATTGGTCAACCCTCAACTGGCTCATTGTAAGAGTGATTGCCTATATATTAGTTAGTGTGGTCATAGTATATTAAATTTCTGCGGTTTTGGTTTTGCAGTTAACCAAAACCTTCAAAAGAAAGTTAAGGTGATGAGAAAGAAGAAGCGAAAACCATCAATAAGCTCGTCTCCTGAAGTTTGGAATGAGTCACATGCGTCGTATGTGTAGTCAGTCTGTAGCTTTGTTGTGCAGGATGATGTTGGCGACGACGACTATTACCCATACATACAGCCTGTGTTAGGAGATAGGATAGCAACCGGTCCTGTGGCACTTAGTGAGTCAGACGCACGAAGGAAAAAGGTGTGGGCATTCATCATAAAGAAAGAAATTCCAAAGGTAATCACAGCTTGTGGATGTCTCAATGATCGAAATATATACGCATTGACAGTGATCTTCTTACTGTTGTGTAACGTGATTGGCTGCTTATTCTCGATGACCATTTGTGTAAAACTATTGACAAATGTAGAATTTCTCAGGTGGGAGGGCATATGTGCTGCTTTGACAGCGTGACATGATAAGACCGAGTGTTGTGTGCAAACAGTATCTGTAGACAATAGCCATTTAGATGGATGAAATCATGTCGACACATGTGTACTTCACACATCTTTCACACATCTTTCTGCCTTCAACACGAACATTTCTCTTATGTCAGTAAAGACGTCTTAGACAAATTGCATTGACAAACAAGTACACTGACAACAACCATTTCAATCATAAGTATTACTTCTTGAAATTTTAATCAATTTTTGTATTTATATATGCATGCTGATGGTTGTTTATTGTTAATTTGTTTTGCATTGTAGACTCAGAGGCAGAAAAACACTATTCGAAACAACACATTGAGTGCTGCAAAGAAGGTTTTTAAGAATTTGTTGTTATTTTGATAGTTTTTGTTGCAGTTCTGTCATTGATTCGTTTATTAAATTATAGATTGCTTTATTGTGTCAAAAAGAAGTGAGGAAAAAGGCGATAAAATCTCAGAAATGCAGCAAGGATACTGTCAGCAGGGCGAGACGTCTTGCCAAGGAGGTACAGTGCATTGTATTCACCATACCATGTGTACAGTGTAAACATGGTATTGTGCTCTCTATTTGAATAGTTATTGTCTCGTCGTCGCCAGTGAGCCCGGTTAGCTCAGTCGGTAGAGCATGGGACTCTTAGGAGTTGCCAGTCATCCCAGGGTCGTGGGTTCGAGCCCCACATCGGGCGTTCACAACTCGCTTTTTTTTTCTTTTTTCGCTTCATTTTCTTTCATTGTCAGAACGATTAAAGTTTTTATTAAATAAACAGCAGGATTCGGAATCTGTTTGCTTTGTGACATGCCTCGTGTACCCAGACAGTTTAAACCTTTGTCATTATTCGAAATGTTGTCAAAACCGTACCAAAGTGATTTTGCCAAAACAGGATGAATAATTTATTTTAACGTAAAAATTTTATATACTAGACTTTTAGGAAGTTAGCAGAAAAATGCAGCACATGTGGATGCATGGAGAGGACTAATGTATGTATGGTATAGGTATTTTTCCGTTTCGCCTTTTTAACATTTTTTATTGATTGGCGAATATGCTTTACAAAGCTACAGATACTAATTTTTTACTAATCTGGGCATATGCATATACATAAGGCATGCATATCTGTATACAAACGATGAATTCATGGTAGATAAAATTATGTATTTTGTCTGTTGCTGTTGTTGTATTTTGATGTGGGCATTAGTTCTACCACTTCAGTTGATTGTTGGAGTTTTGTGTCTAGATAGATAGTCTGTCATGTCAAGTGAAGTGAACGAAACTCTGTTGTTGAATTTCAGATGCTTGTATACTGGAAGAAATATGAAAAGGTTGAACGTGAACACAGGAAACGAGCTGAGAAAGAAGCACTCGAGCAACGTAAACTGGAAGATGAAATGCGTGAGGTAAAGAGGAATACTAGCTGAAATGTAGTGTGGTTCACGTTGACCCACAATGTATCAATTGTGTGTGTTAGGCTCGCCGGCAGCAACGAAAACTAAATTTTCTTATCACACAAACAGAGCTGTATGCTCACTTTATGGCCAAGAAGTTGACTGGTTTGCAAGGCAGACACTTTTTATGGTACGTGTTTGTATGTGGATATTTGCAGGTGACAAAGAGAATTCCATGGACAAGATTCTCAAGAAACTTGATGAAGCACCGATGCAAATGCAAGGACCCAGAGGATGCACCGTAACACTTGCAAAAGATGATTATGATGTGACAGCAGTGAAGTCACAAGTGATGGCTAATGTGCATGAAGCAGTGCAGACTAATGAGACAAGAGTAAGTGTCCAAGCTTATTACAGTTGTTTTGGTAGCTAGAACACTGGTTTATAGTTGTTTATTTGGTTTTATTTATTTATTGTTGATTCATTCAATTGTTTGTTTTTCTGTAGTCTGTATATTTGTCTATTGATCTATTTGTCACTTTGTCTACTTGCTTTCTGTCACCATGTTAAAATTGTTTGTCTGCCAAGGTAATAATGAACCATGGAACTATAGAAAGAGATAACATCTTGGATACTGTCTCTTGTGTTTATTAATTTTAATGCATTTTGACTGCATGATCTTAAGTTAAGGCATTAATATTGTTATTATATTTAATAGTGTATGTCTTTATTAATGAAACTTTATGAAATGTATAAGTCATTAATTCATTTGTTTTTCATGTTTACAGACACAAACTTATGATGCTATTGCTACAGGAAACAGAAACGGCAACAGCAACATGCAACTCAAATGTAAGAACTTTGATAACAATCTGATTCATGAAATGTAACATTGTCATTCACTGGTGTAGTTGATGAAAACTACAGTTTAGCCAATCCAATGATGGACGTTAACAACGCACCACAGCCAAGTTGTTTTGAGGGTCAACTGAAAAGTTATCAACTGAAAGGAATGAACTGGTTGGCTAGTTTGTATCATCAGGGGATCAATGGAATTCTGGCTGATGAAATGGGCCTCGGAAAGACAGTACAATCTATTGCAGTGCTTGCACACTTGGCTGAGGTGCAGAATATATGGGGTCCTTTCTTGGTGGTGGCTCCAGCATCGACACTGCACAACTGGCAACAGGAAGTATCTAGATTTGTCCCCATGTTCAGGGTACATCTCTTATTGCGCAGGCGTGCGACACACACACACACACACACACACACACACACACACACACACACACACACACACACACATGCACTCGAGTTTATGCATGCTTTTTCTAACGATTTGAGCAATACGTTGTTTTCATTAGGTGTTGCCGTATTGGGGAACTCTCAATGAGAGAAAAATATTAAGAAAATACATGACTCAGGTATGTATTGTTGCATCTCTTTGTTCTCTAGCACTGCATGCTTTCACAAGACACATACCTGCTTCAGCCATTCAATGCAATGAATCAGTCTGTCAACGTTTTATTCAGGCATTATTAATTATATTTTATCTGTTTAGGATAGACTAACAGCATACACCAAAGACGCTCCAGCACACATTGTCATTACCAGCTACCAGATTGTATGCTTCAGACAACACGTTCGTTATTTGTCTGTATTATTTTGGTGTCTTTAGGTCATATCAGATGTCAAGTTTTTTCAACGTTTACAATGGCAGTATCTTATTCTTGATGAGGCTCAGGCAATCAAAAGCAGTTCAAGGTGATTAGATATAATACATTGTGTAGCTATTGTCGTAATATGTAAAATACGTGAAATACAGCATTCGGTGGAAGATGCTGCTCGGGTTCAAGTGTAGAAATCGTTTGTTATTGACAGGCACTCCCATACAGAACACAATGGCAGAGGTACAGTGCATGTTGTGTTTGTATTAATTAATTAAAATGGGAGCAAAACGGATTGTTTATATTTAGCTGTGGGCGTTGCTACATTTCATCATGCCGACACTCTTTGATTCACACGCCGAGTTCAATGAATGGTTCTCAAAGGACATTGAAAGTCATGCAGAGAAAAAGTCAGGCCTTGATGAAAGTAAGTCGTTTGTGATGCTAGATATTAAGTGGTTGCTTGTGCTATATGTGTGTGCACAGTAGTGACAGGTAAGTGTTTATTACATGGTCTATGCACGCACGTTGTTTACTAGATTGTGAGTATAGTTTTTGGCTTATGAACCACGTTATATGATTGATGCAGTGAATTTTGGTTGTGTCTTGATTTGATGATGCAATCAATGGCTTTGTGTCTTACAGACCAACTATCTCGACTACACTTGATTCTAAAGCCCTTCATGTTGAGACGAATCAAGAAAGACGTTGAGAATGAAATGGCAGACAAGGTTACTCGCACAGTTTTTGCAAATTTGTTGTTGTCACGTCGTAATTTGTTTGTGTTTTTTGATTATAGATTGAGATTCAATTGACATGTCAGATGACTGAACGTCAGCGACGTCTGTATCAAGGTGTGCGCAATAGGATATCAATCGAGGAGCTTCTGAGGTCAACGTCAACGACTTCGTCCGCCCAAGCATCAAGTAACACATTAATGAACTTGGTTATGCAGCTGAGAAAGGTTGAATGGCAATTGGTTTTCTTGTATGCACAGAATTAGATTGTTATTATCATTATATTGCATTTAGGTTTGCAATCATCCAGAATTGTTTGAGCGAAGAGACGTTCAGTCTCCTTTTGTTTTACGGCTGCCAGAATATGAGTTACCGAGGTTGCTGTTTCATGAGGGTTAGCATCTCTTTGTACTTTCTAAGTTGATGTGTAAATACTTAATTAAGTGATATCATAGAGTTGATTGGTGGAATTCCACGGGAACTGAAAAGGTAAAACTACGTGTTACGTGGATTTGTGAATTAGGTAGTTGCTTGTCTTGTTGCATGACTTCTTGCTTGTTAGTTCACTCTCTTGTTCACTTGCATGCAAGTTTAATTTCTAATTTGGTTAACTTCACGTTTGTACTTGCTTACCTTCTTGTCTTTGACTTTATTAGGCTTTTCTGTAATTTGTTAAGCATATGGTCTACTGAGTATATCCACCATTCTCTCTTTCCTTCTGATGGTACACATTACGACTCGTACTAACTTAAGATGTTGCATTACTGAGATTTGCTATTTGCTTTTTAGAACAGGAAAGGAGCTCGTGCTTTTCATTCTTACGTTTTGTTGACGTGTCACCGAGTGAGATATCTGCAGCCATGCTTTCCGGGTTGCTCACCATGTAAGTTTACAATCAGTTTTAGTTATTGCAAAATCATCTTATACTACTTGTGTTCTTACAGACTTGTGAGTGTTGTGGCTATGAATGCTGCAGCATGTCGCTTGTATCATGCAAGGTTGTGGGGATCGGGTGAGACAGAAAATCACGACGGCATCAGGTAGTGAGTGTTGTTGTAAAGGAGAGTAGACTTTACGTGTTGTGGTCACTTGTGGTGTAGCTTGAGTCTTTTGTATTAGGCAATTAGTTTACCAACAATTTATTCTTGTCTTGCAGTGCCTTTGTTATGCAGTCTTTCTTAATTTTTGCTACTTGCCGTGTGATTTAGTGCATCTTAAAAGTCCCGGTCGGCTCAGTTTATGTTTCAAGTTTTTTTGATTTGCCACATTTTAAGTTTATTCAAACGAGCTTATTCAAACACGTTTAAACATGCTTTTGCAATAGAAAAGTTTGTTTATGTGTTTGTTTCTTTGTGTGTTGTCTGTCTGTCTGTCTGTCTGTCTGTTAGCAAGTGTGTCTATCTGTATGCCAATCAGTTAGCCTGTCTGTTTGTCTGTCTGTCTATCTTTTGCTTGTTTGTTTTATCACATTTGGATCTTGTATGTTCGTCTTTTAGATGGAAGCTGTTGTTGGCACTAACATCACCATTGTCTGTGGCTGCCATCAACATGAGTTCAATTCTGCAAGATCTTGTTTTTACAAGTCACACCTCAAGTGTGACATCTCATGAAACTCATACCATTTATCGCAGTTATTTCAGTGCAATGTCACATTCAGTGGATGTTTCTCAAAGAGTGCACACGTTGAAGAGTCCCACTCTTCAGTCTCCAATCTGTGGAACTCTCTTTACATTTGGTCAACGTTCTCCAACAAAGATTTCCTCACCAACGAAATCGGTTGCTCCGCAGTTGCCAGCAGTCACGTCAAATTCCACAGAATGCCTACAGGATTTGCTTTGCGATGACATGCTGCCTCCAGAAATGACCACACCCATTGCTGTAAGGAAACTGCAACCAACCAGCCTTCCCTCATTTTTACTGTGCTGTGTACCAAGGGTAAAGACAACTTGGATTTATATCTCATGAATTAATGAGTTGAATTATTGATGTGTGTTGAGCAGGCAGCTTCTGGGATGAGATTTCCATTGATTGTGGATAGGAATGCTGAGTACTTGAGGCAGGAGCTAATGAGAGGTGGAACACCAGCCGAGCGGAACTTTTTGTTGACTGGCATCTCATTTGAGAACAGGCGGTCTCTCACAAGTCACTTACTTGTCACTAAGGTACCTCTTTATCCGTCTCCTGCTGGTGGACTAAACGCTTGTCAACCAGAGAGAGGATGGTCTCACATTCAAATTCCAGGTAGAACGGTTACACTTAATGGATGTGTTTGGATTGTTTTATTGCTTGTTGTGATGATGTGTGCAGACAAAGAGCTATTGGTGATTGATGCTGCCAAGTTGAATGTTCTCGATCGTTTGCTTTCCAAACTGAAACGAGAGAGACATCGTGTTTTGATTTACTGTCAAATGACACGCATGATTGACTTGTTAGAGGTGTGGGTCTATGTAGGATGATTATTATGTTGTATGTAAATGAACTAGTTTGGTTTGTAGGAATATATGGGCTATCGTAAGCATAAGTATATCAGACTTGATGGCTCATCAAAGATTGCTGATCGTCGAGACATGGTGGCTGATTTCCAGACAAGGTGAAGTTGTAATATATTGACATCAGAGTTTGTTTTGATATCTGTCTTTGCAGATCAGAAATCTTTGTGTTTTTATTGAGTACCAGAGCTGGTGGTCTTGGAATCAATCTAACTGCTGCAGACACAGTAAGAAAACAAATCAGGCATGTCTGTGTGTTTGTTTGTTTGTTTGTTTGTGTATGCATGTGTTTACTGTTATTATGTTTGCAGGTGATTTTCTATGACAGTGACTGGAACCCTACAGTTGATCAACAAGCAATGGATCGAGCACATCGTCTTGGCCAAACGAAGCAGGTCACTGTGTATCGTCTTGTGACGAAGGGAACAGTGGAAGAACGAATTCTCCAACGTGCCAAAGAAAAGAGCGAGGTATAACATGTTGTTCAGTGTGATATGCGTGTATGGTTTGTTTGTTAGTGTGCTTTACTGGTTGTTTGTCTCTTTGTCAATTAAGTTTGGTTACATCAATTTGGTGTGTTTGTGTAGATTCAAAAGATGGTGATATCTGGTGGCCAATTTCGTCCTGATGCTTTGAAACCTAAGGAAGTCGTTTCACTTCTTTTGGATGATACTGAAATGGAGTCGAAATGTAAGATGTATTTTTGTGCAGTTGTGGCATCCACTAACATGCAGCAATCTTGTAGTTTTGCAGAAGCAAGCAGAACAAGAGCAAATGAGAAAGAAGAGGCGCAAAAGACTCGTGGGAAACCAACAGGTTTCCGTAAACTTTTTCTTATTATTTTGTTTCCATTCATTGTTGTTTGTGTTTTCTGCTGTTTGTAGCCTACCGACAGCTTGGCTGCCAAGAAACCAAAGTCAAGAACAGCAACTCTTAAAGCTGAGAGTGGAATTGATTCTCAGCAACCCTCACCTGCTGCTCATTCGTATTCTCCTAGTGTCATGTCATCTGTTGCATCTAATGATGATGACGATGACGACTGTGTTGAACTTGAGATTGACTTGAGTATGACTGGAGAAGGACTCGATGATTTTGCGGGTACTACAAGTGTCCTGGGTGATAATGAGAGTAGCTTTAGCGAACTTCCTCTGTCTCCAAGTGCTTTGTTTAACGAACCAACTGTAGGTAAAGCAAGAGGACCAGCCGGTAGTGGCAAAGGACGAGGAGCTAGAAAGAACAGAAAACTACCAGGAACCGACAGTGGGACACCAGCAAAGAAAGCCAGGATTACAAAACGACCGAGAGCTGGTCTTAGTGCACAAGGCCGATCTATGGCTGCAGCCGCAGGTGCAGCAGCTGCAACAGCTACTCTTCAAGCTACATACAGTGATAGAAACACATCGACACATGCAAGTATTGTGACAGGTCAAAGAACAGCGGATTCATTTTCTACTCAATCTGAGATGGGAACGTTTCATCGTGATAACTATCATGCTAATGGAAGTCCTGCTGCACAAAGCAGAGCAATCGAGCAGAGAACTTCCTTGTGTGTGCCAGCTTCCCAACATGGCCAAACAAGCTACCTTCCGCCAACTTGCCAAGTGCAAGGCCAATATCGAACCGATCATATTCCTTCATTGTACTCTAGCTATAGATCACAACACCAGTAAGATTATGGTAATTTGGTTAACGTTGTATTGCCTATGTACTTGCAAAGTCTTAGACATATTGTCTGTAGAGTTATAAGTTGACTCAGTAAATATATGGCTGACTGATGTGTAGTTGATATTAATTTCTGGCTGCATTTCGTATTCTTCACTTTTCTAGCTACATCTATAGAGGATTTAACGTATTAGGTCATAACACTTGCTGTGCACGTGCAGTAGGACATGTAGACAACTTGACAGATACAAAATCGGTTTTTAAATATTTTGCAATTACTAAATTAGCTACAATCAATATATTTTTAATTAATTAATTAACGGTGATAACAAACTTGAGGTGTGACTAGAACTATTTTGCTCACTCGCTTCATCGGCAGAGTGCCTCATTGATATTCCACATGTTTAGCACACAGTTCGTAATTTCGTGTTGTTGAGATGTCACACGTTGTAGATTCTACTACCAGTGGCTGTTACACAGGTCTACAACAGTCTACACGAGCTGCTGTTATCGTGTAAGATTTAAATTAGTTTACTAATATTTTATGTGCAGATGAAGGTACCAGTGAGCTTGTACCGTCTGTATTCGTGCTACACTCCGATGCAGCAAGAGATTTCGAGCTGGGTAGGTTCGTTGTCAGCGCAATCGCCGATTTGGGCTTATCTGTTTATCATCTCGCTCTTGAGAGCTTCGTGACGAAGAGAGAAGCTCTGGAGACTGCACTAGAGCAGGCGCAGTACTACGTGGTTATTTTCAGTGAAAAATTCAAGAAGGATGCGAAGTCTGCTAAACATCTGAACATTTTGTTCGAGAAATTTGTTAGCAGGAGACAGAAGACTGTGTTGCCAGTTCATTTTGACGTTTCAGAGCAGAAAATGAGGAACATGTTTCCTGTATTCAACGTTTTCTGTGCAAAGCAAGTGTCATCGTCGTCTGATTTACAAGCAGAATCAAAGAGACTTGCTCGTGAGTTGTACTTTCTTATTAGAAAATCAAGTGAGTGTTGATTTGATATTAATTGAATGTGTTTAATTAATTAATGTTGTGGTGTACGTAGAACATGAGCAGTGTGTAGGACACAGTGGACTGCAGTGGGATTGGGAGAAAGAGGCAACAGTTGTGGAAGCTGAACGACTGGAATGGTGTTCTATCAGAAATATACAGGTCGATTGCTAGTTCATTAAAGTTGGTATGTTTCTAATATTATCTTTGTGTTAGACTGTTTCACTAACTGGCAAGATTTCTGACATTTTTGTTGTCATGGCTACAGGTTCTGACAGTTTGTCAGACCTCGTACCTGGAGATCTCATTGTGAGCGTGGGTGGACATGCCATTGAACAAATAGACAAGAATCAGGAGCTGAAGCAAACTGCAGGTGAAGAGGGTAAGCCTTTCCAGGTTGCTGTAAGACGAGTAATCAAGAAGCCAAACTACATGACATTTCATTTCTTTGAACAATTTCATGAGGACGATTCAGATCACACCACGAGTGTGGACAATACAGAACAAAATACTAATGATGGTACGACTTATTTTCTTTGTATATGCATTATTGTTCTGCATCGTTGACATGTCTGTAGGTCGCATTACAGTATTTGTTGGTTGTTCAGATGAAAACAAAGATGACAAAGATTGGGCAGTGCGACTAGCTTGTGCTCTGAGCGATTTAGGTTTTGTCCAAATGCTGGTTTGTGAGCGTTTGTTTGCAAACTTTTGCGATAGACTGAATGTTGCATTGAAATCTTCGTATTACATTCCTATCTTCAGTCCACTGGGCTTCTCTGAAGCAGCTGCAAACTGTCTTGTTAACATTGATCAGCTGAATACGATGTTTGATCAATTTATGGACTATGATAAGAAGGTTCTCCCCATTGCACGGTGCGGTATGACATGGAAAGAACTGACAGATAAACTTCCTACGTTTTGCCAACGTCCACTTGAGATTAGCAGTGATGTGGATGTAACCAAGTCTATAATGGATACAGCCAGGAAGTTTTACGGTGTGTCACTTTGGAATGAATTAGGGTTCAGCACAATACGTTGAATGACTTCGTATTTTGTAGATGAAGTTCCAGCAGTTAACAGCAGTTTGGAATGGGAATGGAGCTCAACAACAAAAACGGTTGTTTGTTGTCTGTCAATTTCACTGAGCCAAATTCAGGTATCGCAAAAATTGACTGAAAAACAATTTTGTTATTGACTTTAATATTATTATTGCAAAGGTTGTTTGTGATGGGAAATTCTCTACTGTGCTTGTTATTGGGCAACCCAGTCAGCGTTTTGTGACATCAGATTTGCATTCTGGTGATAAGGTGGTTGCTGTTAATGGTAATGAGGTTGATGGTTCTATCACCCAGGATGTATTGGATCGATCTGTTGACAGCCACGGAGAAACAATGAGCATAACAGTTTGTCCATGCAGTAGGAAACCTCAATATTGGGACGAGCCCTTGCTTTTGTCGAAATGGTCAAATTGTCTTCAACTAAATCCAGTTTATGCAAAGGCATCTCAACAGAAAAATACAACAACTGTTTCTGCAGTCGATTCAAACAATTATGTTTCTATTGAAAATGGATGCCAACAAGACGACGTCGTGTCAGTTTCTTTTCATCCCAGTCAGTTGAGTAATGTGAAGGCTATCGAGCATGTAGTTGATGATGTTAAGCAGGAAGGTTATGATGTGTTCTGATTTCAATGTTTTGTTATTGTATGAAATACGATTGCTTTGCAGTATCTGTACAAGACATGCAAGCAGCCACACATCAGGTGCCAATAATACATAAGACGCATTTGTTTGAACTCAAGTACATACTGAATGTTGACTGTGATTTTAGAATAGTTTAACATTTGCTGGCAATCCTCCTGGTAAGACATGCTATTGTATTTGAGTCTTTGATCATGTGACAATGTGATTGGTTGATTGTTGTGCAGACGTTTGTCATAATGAAGAGCTCAGTCCTCAGAAAGGTGAACTACCAGACATTGTGTGGTCCAGTCTTCAAGATGAATGTGAAGGAGATCAGTTAAAGGTGAATGACATCAATGATCTGTGGAATGAGGTTGAAGAGATAGAATGTGAAAAGACTGATGTTGGCCTTGGTTTAGTTTTCAGTGAAATATTGGTATGCAATTTGCGTTGAGTTGGTGAATGTGGTCATAAACTTTAGTGTGTTTGTTGAGGATCATGAAAAGAGACCATTAGCATTGTTCTTGACTGATGCCACAAGATGTATTACAGCTGATGGGACATTGTCTGTTGGCGATCGATTGCTGAGTGTTGGAGAACATGATCTTACGCACCTTGATTGTGCTGCTGCACGTGAAGTGTTCAAGAAGTTACCTGTTGGACGTGTTATGCTGAAGATACAACGTGCTTGCCATCCAAGCTATTGGTCAGATGATTCACAGTCATTACTCGTACAAGGTTTGCATAATGTGATTACTGTTGTAAATGTTGGTTTCTTTTACTTGGTTTATCTCATATGGATCAATCATGGCAGACGAAGACAACATGAAATCTGCTGATTTTGAAGGTTTTGTTGGGTCATTGTGTTTAGAACATTTGTTTTGCATGTTTGTATTTCAGAAGTGGAACTGACTTCATATGAAGAGCAACACATAGATGTTGCTGCTGGTGATGATTTATCTCTAGAAACAAAACCACACGAGGAATTGAAGTTAGGCCATCAAAAGATAGTTGGGAGTGAGACATTGCTATCTGACAACAGAACTTAATTAGAAATGAAACGCTCTACTGATTAGGTGAATTACCTAATTCGCTTATGACAGACTTGATGGAACGTGGAGCAGGTGAGGCGAGTGCCATGTCTGATGTGTCTACTCCTTATGAAGTCCAGCCAACAGTTGGCCAACTATCTGATCACACAAATGGTAAGTTTGCGCGTGACAGAACACTATGCATGTTTTCAATTATGTTGAGTGCTTTTAGCATTAAATGCTGTTCGGAGCAACAAACAGCCTTTAACAGCTGAAGATCTTCTTCGGCCTCACTGGGTTGCGCTGAATGCTCGACTTGAGGTATCTGATATTGTTAATCATTTATATGAAAGGCAAATCATATCATTGGAGAATATGGAAATGATTAAATGTGGTCGAACTAGACAGGAACGGGCCTATCAACTACTTATGATGTTAAACACGAGGTCATGGGCTGACGTCGTACAATTTGGACAAATATTGAGTCAATATTCACAAATGCGTGACTTGGGACAGAAAATTCTAGTTGATGCGGGTACTTTTTTCAAAACTAATGCAGAACTGTTTTGTCACTTGTCATTAATTTTGTAATCACAGGAAAAATTGAGCCTGACAAGTTGCTTGATGTTCGGTTTTTGGTTCAGGAAAACATACGTTTACAGCAGGAAAGCATACGTCTGCAGCAAGAAAACTATCAGCTGCAGGCAAAGCTTGACATGTTGACACTTCAGACTGCAAGAGATGGGAAGTAGAATGTTGTGTGCTCATGTGTGACAGTGAGTGAC
Source organism: Corticium candelabrum (assembly GCF_963422355.1). Lineage (NCBI taxonomy): Eukaryota > Metazoa > Porifera > Homoscleromorpha > Homosclerophorida > Plakinidae > Corticium > Corticium candelabrum. The sequence continues at coordinate 691,196 of NC_085089.1, read as the reverse complement.
AGGCATATGGCGGATTTTCTAGTTTCCAGAGAATATCATGGTAACTGTGGTCAGTTGAAGTACACGTATATCACAGATGTTTTAGGTAATATACAAATTATTAACATATTGAAGAAAACAGACATGGCATTCAATGACGAATCGTTATACAGAGGAGGATTACAGTAGTGCCTCTGTGCACAGCTGTTGGATGTCAGACAATTGGAATGCAACGCATGCGCTCATTGTTATCTCTGATGTTAACTAGCACGTGCTAGTCGATGTTATGTCTCTGCATGCTTTCAAGAGGTATCAAATATTTAGATCTAGAACCAACTAAGCAATACAATGGTTGGTATATGTATACTTGTGAGGTTTGTGTTTACAGAGGTGTAGGATCCTAGATTTAGTTAGGGGGCACACTTTTGCCCAGGGCGTGGCGTGGGTCGACAGGTACATGTACACGGCTAAAGTTGACTAGATACATCTTGGCCAAAATTAAAATAGTGGAGGGGTTGTGCCTGGCCCCCCTGCTTCCTACGCCTATGATCATGAGTTTCTAGCAACGGAAAGCATGCAGTCACTGTTTGTATCTTTGGTGTCATCTCTTTAGCTGATAGAGGATTAGTAAGTTTCCTAGTGTTGCTGCGTGAACCTCACTGTCTTTTTCAATGCCCCAGGAATACTATTTGATTAGCATTAATTGATATCGATGAAGCACGTGCATGGCGGCTGCTGATGAAGGTAATGGCTGTTAACGAAACAATAATTTTTTAGCTAACGGATGTGTATGGTTTAGAAACTACTTTATGCGTACTTTGTGCGGATGAAGGTCCGGATGGCTACCCGGAAAAGGTTATTGCAGCGTTAGAGAAGAAGGACGTCTCGTGTTTGCGTCTTCCCAAAGTCGCGAGGAAACTTCCTAACCATCAATACGAGCTGAGCTTTGAACCATGGCGAGAAGAGATGACAGCATGTGTCAAACGATGCGTGTGCCTCGTGTGGATTGTTACCACGGAATTCTTGAAGTTATGGAATGAAAACATGTTATCAAATGGACAATTTTCTTTTCAAAGCAGTGTAAGGGATGTGCTCAATGCCTTTCACGCGAAATACCGACAGGATGACGTCATTTCTGAAAATCGAGTTTTTCCTATTCGTGATGGTGTCAACCCCACAGACATACGGGAGATCTGTAGTGTGTTTGGAGCAGCAATGTCAGTGGACTCAAAAACGATGTCTGTTGACAGGATTGCCGACACTATAAAGGCTAAAGCAAGTGGTGGGTTCACGTTTAATGTTTGTATGATTCAATATATATTTTAATGTAATTAATAATTAGCAATTGTCTGGTTGCAGGTATTCAGCAGAAAATTAATCAGAAATTTACAGCAACTGATGGTACATGTATATTAAATCAGTTTACAGCATTCAGACTTCACTTTTACTGTCGCCAACTGTTTTGTAGTTGAGAATTTTCTGATTTGTTTTAGAACAGTGTGCAATAGAGGCTGCACATGAAGAAGTTTCTGCTGCTATTGATGCTGATGCTGATGTTGTAGCCCACAAAAGTACAGTGTTGAGACCTGGTCAATCTGCAGCTTTAGTTGTACCAAGTGTGTTTTCTTCTGGACAATCAAGACTTGCCACAGGCATGTTTGAGTGTCTAGTTTGTTTGTCTGTCTGCCTGCTTGCATATCTGTTAATAGTAAATACACATAGGTTTATGTATCAAGTAGCACTTACAGAACAACTTTAACTAACATGTGGTTTGGTGACTAGCTACCAACATTATAGGATTACAGAGAGAAATGAAATGTAAATAAACATTGTCATTCAACTATCAAAACTATTGAAAGAACTCTCACACAAGATATGAAGCTGTAAACAATTGAAATGTTTTGTTTATTGTAATTTTATGGTACTGTATTTGTCTAATAACACTATATTTGGTGCTTGCCTGTGCTGGGGGTTCAAATTATTCTGTCACATTAGCTTTTTATACACCGTGTATTTGGAGGTGGTTTAGGTAAAGTCAACAACAGGCGAGCGCACGCGCACACGCACACACACACTGTGTAATTATTGGTATTGTGGAGTTAATGGTTTCTAATTTATTTTCAAGGGAACATCATTGATAGTTCACAGGATGATGAAGATAGAGAAGGACAGAGACAAACAAATTGGGATGATGATGGCAGTGATCAGAGGATGGCTTACTTTGTCAGAGGTGTGATTTGCAAATTACAAAATGTATTGAGGTTTTACAATTATGTATTTTTTATTAATAAAGTAAGGAAGAAATGTTTTGTATATAACTAAGAAGACGTTTTTCTGTCAATTTTGAGACTTGTGCATCAATGAATGAGCAGTAGCAACAACTCTAATAGATGACATTTACCATTTTTGTTAAACAATCCATGGATTTAACTAAACCATTGTATGAAGTGTGAGAACACAACGAATTATCAGTAGAACAACACCAGCTGTCTGTACCATATACATTACTTTAAATTGTTTGTGTTGTCGTTGCAGCAACACAGAAGGAATTGGATAGTTAGACGAGACAGTTAAAATTTGCTGTTGTTTTAGTTTGATGCATGAGAGGTATGAAGCTTTTTTCTTGTTCTAAATTATTTGCTTTTTCGGCAAACTACAGTGGCTGTGTTGTGTGTGTGTGTGTGTGTGTGTGTGTGTGCGCGTGCGTGCGTGCGTGCGTGTGTGCGTGTGTGTGTGCGTGTGTGTGTGCGTGTGTGTGTGTGTGTGTGTGTGTTTATAGGTGCCAATGAGCTTTCTAGGATTGATAACTCTTTTGTTTTAGAGCCCAGTAGAAATGCTTTACAGTTGATAGAAACTCAAGTAGAGAAATGCCAAGAGACTCCAGTAGAGCCAGTGCAAGATACTTTTATCAAGGAGACAAAAAATCCTTCTAAGGCAATAAGTGAATTGCGTGAGGTGGCAAGTGTTGTGACTAAGTCTCTCACCTCTTCTACGTCGTAAGTTTCCAAGTTTTGGTCTTGTACTCTACTGATTAGATTAATTTGTTGTCTAATTTTGAAACACAGGTCTATTAAAAAGATTTTGCCACCAACTGCTGCTATTGGAGATAAAGTTACCGTGTAGATTTTAAGAATTTTGTGGCTGTTACTGAACAAGTTACTTAACTAAAGAAATGTTGATTTGCCATTTGCTGTATCCTGTTTGTACGCAGTTTTAGTACTCTGTTGTATATGTGTGGTGGTAGTAGTTGTTGTAGTAGTAGCGATCGTAGCTTGATTTGAATTAGCTAACTTGTTACATTATATACAGAGTTTCTTTCACTAACAACAGCTCACTTGTTTATTTCTGAATGTTGCATGTCGAGACTGAGGTATCTTGTGTATGTTGTTGCTTTGGAGTAATTATATAATGGACTATTAGAGCTGCAAGCGTTGAATCTGTACGCTATTGTTGATATGCTCGCCTATTACTTAAATTTTAAAATTACAATTTTAGTTAATTTTAAATTAAAAATTATTTAAGTAGTGTGGACATGCTGGATAGAGCAATGCAGAAGAAACACAAATATAATAGCAAGTTGCACGTTCTAATATTTTGAAGTATGAATGTCATGGTTTAAGAAGTCCAACTCTATAATGCACACGGTACCGTGACGTTGAATCTTGCGGTACCATAGACCTCGCGCGAAAGTCTGGGCTATCGAGGCTCACCGCGCTACAAGCTTGATAGTGTACACTAATTAATCATAAGAATTTCCGCGTTTAGTGAAATTTTTGCACTCGAAACAACCTTAGGTTTGTCGTTACGAGACAACAGTCTAGAGAACGTTTCCTGTACGCATGCGTAGTCGACCCACTGCAAACACGTTTGGATTTCGGGATGGCTCGCGATCCGTGGCACAAGAAGGTGAAACCTAACTTACCAGATCTCAGGAAGAATATAAGACCTGTGAGTTCCGGTCTGCTGGACGAGCTCTACGCTCACCAAGTCATCAACAGGAGCGACTTCACTGCCTTGACGTCCCTCGACACTGAAGAGACACGAGCACGTGACCTGTTGGAGGACAAGCTGCCACTCAAAGGACCAGAATCCTTTGACAAACTGTGCGACCAGCTGTCCAGATGTGGAGGCTACGAGCGCGTTCTCAAACAGCTGCGCGGTGCAGCGTCAAACGTCTTCGTTGAGGCATGGCGTGCAGAGAAGGATGAAGAAGCAAGGAAGGCACTAGATGGAGCTCGAGGAGAAACCATATCCGACGATGGAGCTCGAGCAGAGACCGCAGCCGACGATGCATCTGACTATGAAAGTTTAAGGCTTGTGGTGCCTGTTCCAGCTACGGAGTCGGTCGTCAGGTTTGGAAAGTGGATGGGAGTGCAGCCAAAACGCGTTTCGTTCTACATTCCTCCAGATTGTCAGAATGATTTTCAAGCAATCGAAGAGAAAGTGATGTTGGCATGTACAGCAGCTGGAATCAGCAATGGCAACGTCCAGATGATTTATGAGAGTGTGGATGAGGAGAGTGGAGAGGTTTTAGTCAAGTTACAGTCTCCTCAAGAGGGAGCTCGTGCTGTTGTTTGCGACAAGGTCATGCTTACCTCTTTTCTACTGCATTGCGAGCCAGCATCCGAGTTTAGAATCGACAGGGATGCTCTCATCGCCACTCTCTCGAATCATCTCAATATTTCTGATGAAGATGTTGCAGTCAAGGAAATCTTGGATGACTCTAAGGTTATCGTTAGTTTGCCACTTCAGGGAGTAGCCGCATTGTTTGATGTCTTTACCAATGCCAAGAAAGGTTTTGCTCTTGCTGTCGAATTAAAGAGCCAAGTAGACAAACTGTCTCATGTTGAAGTGCAGATAGGTTGTCTGCATCTGCCATTACCGCTTATACCACCTGTAGAGGCTCCTGAAGAGTTGGCCGAAGATGCTTTTTTGGTAAAGACTCCTGACGAGCACTTGCAGCATGTCCTTGCATGTCGGTTTTCAGGTGATGACAATGCGAAGGCTGTAGAAGCTGCCTGCATCAAGCTTACAGAGATGGATTCAAAGGATTCAAAGGAGGCAATGCCATGGAAAAATAAGTATCTCTTTTATGCAGCAGGTGCAGGTCAAGTTGAGATGTGCGATGTATTGCTTCAACAAGAAGCAGACCCAAGAGCTTTTGTTCAGAGAGGCAACAGACAGTTGTCAGCCATTCACGTAGCCGCCCAAGGTGACCATGTCGATGTCATCAAGTCTTTACTGAAACTAGAAGAGGCTGCCGAGGAGGACGCTGCCGGAAGAGGACCAGCTAGAGATGACACTGTTACAGAAGAATCTGGCATGTCAGAAGCTGTCGAGGAAGAAGCTGCCAGGGTGGGAGCTAAAGAGCAAGCTACTAGAAGAGAAATTGTGAATTTATGTGGCACTAGAGACAAAAACACACCATTACACTGGGCATCTTGGTATGGCAACTACAACACGGTAGAACTTCTTCTTCAGCAACAGGCAGATCTTAATGTTGTGAATGGTTCTGGATGTGCACCTCTTCATTATGCTGCTGCATCTGGAAGTGCAAAATGCATCAAGCTTCTGACTGATGCAGAAGCAGACAAGGAAGTTCGTACCACAACCCTTAATCTCACTCCACTTGATGTTGCCATTCAAGAGCATCAAGTTGATGCAGTGCAAAGTCTGTTAGATGCTAAAGTCAATCCTACTCTCACAACTAAACACTGTCTGCAGCCTATTCATTTTGCTGCTTCACTAGGAGATCACCGCTGTCTTCGACTGTTGATTAGGGAAGGTGTTGGGTGCCGAGATGGATCATTGTTTGGAAATTCAATGGACTTGGCTAAGAAGGCAGGACATCTCATAGAAGTTATTGATACAGTAACTGGTAAGACACAGTGACACACACACACACACACACACACACACACACACACACACACACACACACACACACACACACACACACGCACACACACACACACACACACACACACACACACACACACACACACACTAAGCCCCCTAACCTAACCAGCCCATATCGAAAAATGATGGCATAAACAGCGAAAAAAGCAAATCTCTACTCAGTTCATCTACCAGTGTGTAAATAGGTAATATATTGTACAGCATCCTGAATCGTTCAAATCACCACACAGCAAGAGATGTCAAACTGCTGCTTCTTGCTAACCCGGCAGTAGAGATTGCCCGCACGCACCATAGACTATTGTTCTACTTCTTTCCACGCTGGAGACCAACTTCTTTCGTCCATGGCGTACCGCCATTTTCACTGCTGGACTTATTGCACGTGGCCTTCGTTTCCATAGGCGATAACCGGAAATAGACGTAAGGTCTCAAAAATGAGTACTGCAACATTGCAGGCAATCGAAGCACTTTACAACATGGGAATAATGCGACGGTTGTTCTTCGCAAAGAAACATGTTGCCGTAGGCTCGCTCCCAAACACTGGGTGTGGCACTTCTGTCGATCTGAGATGGTTTATCGTGATGATGACGTTTGAAGATATTGCAGAAGCCAGATGGTAAGCCGGAAAGGGTCACATCCTCCGGAGTCAACACACTCAGGAAGCTGCCATGCTACATCCAGACACACACACACACACACACACACACACACACACACACACACCACCACCACCACCACCACCACACCACACCACACCACACTACAGACTCACATGCATATAAGCACATGTGGTGGTCGTGGTGGTGGTGATGGCAGCTGATGATGATGATAAGTCATGACAATCATGCATGCACACATACATAAGATTCAGTACATTGCTATGAGCATCAATCTAATGATTTATTTGATCTGCAGAGGCAATGGAAGACAGAGAAATAAATAAGGTGTTGATTGTGTTCAGTTAGTAAGAGCCTTGATTAGAATGGCAATCATATTATGCGCAGGCTTCAAAGGTGAAAGATTTGGAAGACAAGTTGAAGAACATTAGCCAGGATGTGGAACTTTTGAATGGCAGATGCACAACACTGACAAATGACTCAAAGAAACTTGAAGAGGAGGTCATCTGATTGATATAAAGCACATTGATATCTTTCATGTGTTATCTCTTTTATGTATAAAGGTTAAGAAATTGTCCGATGATTTGAAAGAGCAAGAGAAAGAAGTATTTTGATGTACTTAAATGTCGATGAGAATATCACTTTATTCTGTTTGTCTGAAAGGCTGAGGAGAACCAGCAGAAAGCCAAGGAACTGGAAGAGAAGCTAACAAAGGAGCAAGATCAGCTGACAACGCAGGTGCGGTTTGTCATTGTATTGTGTGTTGTGCTTTTGTTTGCTCTGTTGTATGACTTGTTGTGTTCAGGTTGAAGCCGAAAAGAAAAAGTTTGAAGAGCTTTCAGAGGAAGTTACCAAATTTAAGCAAGAGCATGATGACCTAGAGCAAAAGGTGGTTTCATCACTGGCTTCTTTGCTGTTTCTTTCTGTTAACAGTTTTCTTCTTGTGTCATCCAGATTAAACTACTGGAGCAGACAGCTATAGTAATGCAGGACGACATTTCGAAGCTAGAACAGACAGTTGGCACTGAAGATCCTACAGAAGCTAGTGAGTCCACACTTGCTGAGGCAACAGCTTTAGACAAGCCACTAGGCACTGAGAGAGATACTGCAGAAACAACTGGTCGCCCACAGGCTGCTGCTGCTGCTGCTTCTGTTGAAGCACTAGCTGAAGATTCTCCATAGTAAAATTTGCATTTTGGGAATAGGATATCAAAATGCCAATATGATATTCATGTATGCAATGTTTGTTACTGCAAGGCATGATATTTTTATTATATTTTTACAGGTTGATGCATGGTATGTTGTTAGGGATTTTGCTTATGTTTGTAGTGTGAACCACACAATGTGATCCGAATGCTTTTGAAATGCCAGCATATATAATTTTGTTTGGTTTTGTCTTATATTTGGCAAATCAATTACTTGGGCACACGACAAACACAAGACAGCAAATAACTTTTGAAGCTGTGGAGACTATGAGGCAGCAATGATTTGCATACTGTTTCCAACTTAACATCATGTAGGTATAATATTGTACTAATTAGGCTATTGTAATCATGCAATGTTAAGAAACATGAAAATAACTTCTGACAGTCCTCTGTTCTAACACAAATCACTTACTCAAAACACTCACCAAATTTCTATGTTTTACGAAATCCTTTCAATATTGGATAAATATTCTCAAATGCTTCGTTTATTTCTTCTCGTTTCTTAGCACCTGCAAGGGGCAAGAGTAGCTGTTTTAACCAACAATATAAATTGGGTAATAAACTCTACCTGTCAATACAACTTTCCCAGAAACGAAGATCAACAATACAATTCTGGGCTGCACCATTCGGTAGATAAGACCAGGAAAGAGTTCTGGCTCATAACTAAGAATTTGAGCTGATGTAACAATCAAAGACGTTTCATGAACATGGCAAACCTGGCAAACTGTTGATGGGTGAGGACAAGACCTTCTAATCTAATAGGAAATTTTACATCGCAGCTGCCCACCATATTTTGAACCTTGAACTCTGTAAAACGAGCCTACAACACAGCAGCAATGTCTCAATTTGAAATAAAAACAACAAAGACATAAACATAAAAACTACCGGGAATCCAAGTTTCTGGATTACTCTTGCATATTTTCTAGCTGCCAGACGAGACTCATCTTCACTGTTGATGTAGAAGAATTGTCATTAGGTGTAGAGTACTCTAGTCATATGCCTACCTCTTAGCTCCTGTGCAGACCATCTTGCCAGAGCTAAAAATGAGGGCAGTCGTCCTAGGCTCTCGAATTCTCATTATGACAGCAGCAAAGCGCTAAGGCAGTATTACATATTTAGGATTTGTCAAACGACTTGGATGGTCACGATCATGTTGAAGTGATTACTTTTGGGTTATATTCGGCATTTCTGGCATGAAGAGCAATTCGCTTGAGGTCCAATTTACAGTTCAGGTTTACAGTTGAAACAATATTCCTGGAGAAAGATGATGATAAGCAGTCACAAACCCTCACCCATGCGTCCACACACACACACACACACACACACACACACACACACACACACACACACACACACACACACGCACACACACACACACACACACACACACACACACACACACACACACACACACACACACTATCTAACTACAGCAATTTGCAAATGTGGATGAGAAGAATTGTCCTACCAAATACACAACCAACCATAAATGACAACCAGACGACACAGCTCGTTGACACTACAGTAGTGTAGCAAATTACTGTTTACAAACAGAAAAAACAAACTGACAGACAGACACACACAAACAGACAGACAAGTATACAAACAGAAACGTTCGGCCAGCAATACAACTGTGCCACGCTCGATCCATACTGTAGTTGTGGAATAATTCCAGCAGCTTCAGCTGTCATCGGCGTCCCAGGAGTCCTCGGCGTCATGGGCTGATGAAAAGGCGTTGCTGGGGAAAAACTAGGAACTGGGGGAGCCAAAAACTGATTTCCTAAAAAAGAAACACAACGTATATGCCGAAATCCCTAGTCTGTATACTCTTGGAGATTAAACAAAGTCTCAATAATAGGAGTTTCTCAATTGTGGATATTAATTATCTTATTAATTAAATCCTCAGAAAATCATATACATACATACATACATATATATATATATATATATATATATATATATATATATATATATATATATATATATATATATATATCCCATCTTGGGAATTTTAAGATTTTTCATGTAATATCTAGAATGTCTACTAACTTCGTCGTCATAAAAAATCTTCAGAAATCATTATTACCTTGGATTAAACCACGTTTCGAGTCTTCACTTTCGGTTACTGTCACCACAGGCCTGACGGACGACTGATTATCCTCCTATGGGGACCCCACAAACTTCTCAACAACAATTTACACAAAATTGAGTTTGGAATAATTCTGCCTGTTCGTCGGATTTGAAGGTTTCCATCTCTGTTCCTAGAAAGCTTTCTCAATCGACCAGGAATGAATCATCCAATCGGTGAAGTTTCCTTCCCGATCACGTGACTAGTAATTAGTACGTATTGTACAAACACATCAAGACAACTCTACTGCATTTAATTAAAAACCTGAAATGTTAACCTTGTATTAGTCACGTGTTAGTAGGCCTAAGGTTAGATGTCTATACCTACTACATTTTCTGTTTTCCTGCACAGGTAGTATGCTCTAGTGAAAATGACATTGCAATGTATGCAAAACCTATAGCAACTGTCTCCAACTAGTAAAAACGACGAACAATGAAAGACAAATACAAAAACAAAATATAACACTATAATTAATTAATTAATTAATAGTAACACGTGGCAATGATCTATAATTTGATGCTTAGCTAAACGGCACGAAGGAGGTGAACGGACCAAAATATCTAGAGAGTATTTTGTTTTTGTTGCGAAAAGTTGCCTTTATTGTTTCAGTCATTAATTAACATTTTTTAATTTTAACTACATTTATTGTTCGTCATAATTTTATTGACAAAATTTAGTTTTAATCTGAATTTATTATTTGCAATTTTTCTAAAGGTAAGACCCAGATAAAAAGATCTGGCTTTAAAAGTAAGGCCATTCATTCCAAACTGTCCAATCAAAGCATATGTCCTACATCACGTGACCGCAGCTGGCGATCACGTCTTTTTTATTTCCATTCCGCAGTACATTCGTCGTTCACTTGTCCCGTTTGCTTCACGTCGCACTTTACGCAGTGCGTTTTCTACGTCATCGGAAATGTGCAGAGTCCCGTTGTGGAGAACGACTTTCAACGTCCTCAGACCACACCCCCTCGTACCCCAGTCGACCCTGAGCATTGGGGCCTCACCCTGTCAACGCGTCCTGCTGCAACAAACGGCAATCCCTAGTCGTTCCCGTCGATCAGACTCACCGCCAACGTGACGTACGACCGCATAGACGTTCACGCAGCAACATTAGCCGTCCGAATCACCGAGAACGGACGAAAAAGCGGAGATTTGGAGGCGTTTTTTATCAGAGCGCACTTGATGGTCAGTCATGCCGCTCTTGAACAAGAAACCGTTCGTCATACGACCTCCTCCCGATGACCTCGACCCGGACGAGGAAATATTCGTGTGTCAGTGGACAAACGAAGCCTTCAGAGACTACGAGTAAGTCATTCTAGGGCATGCAGAGTGGCGGCCACGTGTAGCGAGCAGACATGGCCACCAACAGGCTACATGTGTAACCCACTAGACCAACCATCGTGTCTCTCTATCAGGCATTATGTCGACAGAACAATCCAGTGCAGCAGTCTCATTTGGAGCTGCGAGTTAACGGGCAGAAGCGGTTTGACATATCGCGAGGCGGTCGATAGTGAGGCGGAGGCGAAGCGTCAGATCGAGTCATTTCCTGATGCTCTCAGACGCGCTGTGCTCTTCCTAGCGTCTCAGGTACGTCGCAACGGTATCGGTCTACTGGTTGAGGACGTGTTTGCGTTTTATCGTGAGCGGTATGTGGAGGGAGAAGATCTAGAGTTGCGTTTTCAAGATCAGAAGTAATTGGGAATTTTGTGTTGTGTTGTCTTGTTGTGAATGATGCGAGGAGTTGTGATGCTGTGCAGATATGATGCTCGTGTCGTGTCTGTTTGTCTGTCTGATCATATTTATGAGGCTGCAGTTCCTGACTGGCACGCTGGCATGGCGTATGGGTATAAGTATGTTGCTGCTGTTGTTGGACCGCACCCGGACGCTTTTCTGTATCGAGTGGAGTATGTGTCTTCTGGTGTGCCTGTCAATTCTCCGACTTGTGTGTCTAGAAGATCTCTGAGGTTGGAGAATTGTAGTTAAAATATTGGTTGATGTGTTTGTTAATCTGTATGTTGTTTGTTTGTTGTCTGTCTGTCTGTCTGTCCTTACATATTTTTATGAATGACTATACCACCAAAGCTATTCTACGTGTACATTACAGCTAGTATACATACATGAAAACTGACTGCACACTAGATATTCACTAAATACACACACAAAATGGCACACACACACACACACACACACACACACACATACACACACACACACACACACACACACACACACACACACACTGGACAGAAGCGACCTGTGGTCCCAGTCTGTAAATGTTTTAACTGTCCACTGAGAGCTGACGCCTTCCTCAGGAACACACCTGCATTGCACTTTTGCAGCTGAATAGCAAACCTTCCTTCAGTTGTCTTTAGATTCAGATCTGTTTGGTTTTCCAAACTCATCTTGCACCTTTCTGACAGCTGGTCTACATATCCCTGCTTTCCCCATCTGCCAAATGTTCTATCACCAGAAGAGTCACCTTTATGCTCAAAACCTTTCTGCATAATATCTCTCTGTTGAATCTGTGTATTTGTGTAAAATGACAGCTATCTATCTCAGTAAGCTATTGTTTTTTCAGTCGTAGGAAGTTTTCTAAAGAGATGATCAAACTGATTTTGCGATTCAGCATGCATCGTGCTGGGAGTAGTGAGAAAACTCCTTGGGTGGTAAAGGTTTGTTGCTACATCGAGACATTGTGTTGTATCATACTATACTGTTGGTGAATGTTTACTTTTTAGCCTCACATTGTTGAGAGATATTCTCTTGACAGACCTCCATCTCATTTCTATTATTTGGCATACAATCCAGCTGCTGTTGATCCACAGAATGGAGTTGTTGTTTCAGAGTTTTTGCCCACTTTGGCAACAGAGGAGACTGGATTGGCTGATGGGAAGAATAATTATTCGTGCCCTGTTGTTACCAAGTCAGGCCTCACAGCTGAAGAAAGTCAAATAGGTAAGTGGCTGAAACGTCTGATGTACTTGTTTGTTCATCAATAATATTGTCTGTGTTTCTGTCTGTCTGTGTTTCTGTCTGTTTGTCTCTCTGTCTGTTTGTCTCTCTGTCTGTCTGTTAACGGTAGTATATTTTCAGAAATTGACACTAAAATATCCACATATCATAAACTAAAAGAATGTCCAGTGACCACTGAACCCGCAAACTAAACACTAACTGTCTGTCTGTTTGTCAGTCTGTTTGTCTGTCTGTTTGTCAGTCTGTTTGTCTGTCTGTTTGTCAGTCTGTTTGTCTGTCTGGTATACCTATCTACATTTGAGTTTGACTGCAGACAGATCTAAGTACTTTTTGTACAGTTTCTGCACACCTCATGGTTTATGTGCTATGTAGTGGCTTCATCACCTCTTGACTGCCGGCAGACTCGTTCTAGTATATTCCCTCCTCTCAGTATGTCCTCTCCTCTTTCAGTCAATCAAGTTCATCTCAAAAGAACAATGGAAGTTCTTGAACAACTCAGTCACTCCAGCCTCTCACCTAGTGAACGTAAGGTTCTGTGGGAAGAAGAAGTGGCAAGACGACAAGAAGAAAAACAGGTGGAAAGAGCGTTGGTAATCTTCTGTTGTGTTTAGGTTTTTTGTGATTGGGAGTAATATGATGTATTGTCTGACTGTAGAAGAAACAAGAGCTGGAGTCATTGAAGTTAAAAAGGGAAATTGATAAACACAAGAAGAAGGAGGAAGTAGGCTTGATTCAGACAGGCAGACACGAACGCGTGCGCACACACACACACACACACACACACAGATGTGTAGAGGAGTGAGTGCTTTCTGTTTCTTGTACTGGTAACGATTGCTGTTGTAGAAACGGTTGGTGCTAGAGAACCTTCGTATGAGCAGAGAAGAGGAGAAGTCAAAGAAGAAAGAGGAGGTCTGGGCAGTGAAGTCATTCTCACACCAAGTTGTTTTGTATAATTTCAATTTTGTAGAAACTGAAAGTGATTGAATTAGAGAAGCTGAAAAAGAAGGAAGATCGAGAGAGAGTATGTTTGAGACAACTGATGTTAGGATCATTAAGTAATTAATTGATATGAGTGTATTTGTTTAGGAAAGGGAGAGAGTTCGCAAAGAAAGAGAGATAGCAAGGGAAGCCTACTTGGAATGGGCACGACCAAGAGATGATTTGGAGTGTGAGGACCATAAGGTTTGTGTTGGGTGTGTTTTAGTACTAGTAGGATTACTCTAAAAGTTTAACATTGTGGGCTCAAACTGCTCACCTCTTAATATGTTAGTAAATTGCTGTATTTGATAAGGCAATAAATCGACTGTAACAGTGTTAGAAATCATGGCATTGATAGAATGTTTGTTTTGTTCATAATGTCATGTGTTTGATATGCCATTTCTTGCTCTGCTTGGTTCTGTCGTGTTCTGATGTGCTGCTTTGTTGTTCATGTGTATAGCCATTGCCAAGGCCAACACCTGTTCACTCAGTACTAAAGTCGGATGAATTGCATGAAGCACTTATGCTTCTGGAATTTATGCAGACTTTTCAACAGTTTCTCAGTTTAGAAGAGCCATATGAAGATGGATACACCTTAGGTGAAATGTTGTGCAGTATACTGTATTGATTGGTGCCCAGTTGACGTAGAAATAGAATTCAGGAGCTCAGTGTGTGGTTTTTGATTGGTTCGTTCTTTCTGATAGTTTGTGTTTATGGTTGTCTGTTTGGGTGTTTGCTCTCCTGTGTCGTCTGTTTATTTGTGTTGTATGTTGTCTTTTATCGATTTTTATGCCTTAGAATTGATTGAAGAAGCTCTTGTCAGCTGCAGTTCTAAAACTCCATTGTGTGCTATTATAAGTTCACTGTTGAAGGGCATTTTTCACTTACAAGATGCTGAGGAAGAGTGCAAACCAGCTGTTCTGAGCAACAACGTATCTCAAGATCAACCTGGTACGTCTAGAGCAGATGATACTGATGCAGAGGGAAGTCAGCCGGTAGAAATGTCATCTAATGATAACCAAAATAGTCAAACAAGTGCTGAAATGCTTCCAAAGCCTGCAGACACTCTGATGCATGAGATGGTAACAGAAAAGCGAATGTCTGATTGTGACCGCGTCAGTGGCGGTGATACTTCAGTCTGTGATGGAGAGAGAGTAGAGAGCATGGAGATTGACAATGTATGTACGACTCAAAAAGGCCAAAGTGCAGAATTTGAATGCAATGTTGGACTCACTGAATGGTAGGTGTTTTGTTATTTGTGTTGCATGCTGAGAGACTAATACTGCATGAATGGAATCAGAAGAGTGTTTGTTATGAGATGGTGGAAGGCATGAAGCATATATATATATATATATATATATATATATATATATATATATATATATATATATATATATATATATATATATATATATATATATATATATATATTTATTTATTTCTTACACACCTACTCACATACAGGGAAGTCCCAACTAATATATATATATATATATATATATATATATATATATATATATATATATATATATATAAGAATCATATATTATTTCTTCAAGTACAACTATACATAGATGTCTAGACCACTAAATAAAAGACAAGCCAGTTAAGTCATCACAATCTAAACATAAACGATCTAAAACTAATATATATATATATATATATATATATATATATATATATGTATAGGACTGAAAAAATTACGTTATTTGAAAATTATGAGTTTGAATGTGGAATTTACGTGCATTTGTGATTAGTCAACAGGGTGAAGACCTCACTTCTACCGGAGAAGATGAGGTAGCTGCTACTTCAGCAGCATTTGACTCTATTGAGTCAGCTCGTGCTGCTTTTCTTTGGCCTCTTCACCACCAGGGTGCGTTGCTTAGTGAGATCCCTTTAGAACCGTTGACTGTCAGTGAAGTGTTGCGTCTTCACCTGAGGTGCGCTGGAGGTCGTGCCTTCTCACAAGTCGCCAATTTTCGTTACACAAGACGCGGTGGATTTACAGACAGTGACGATCCGGTGTCTGAACTGAAGAGTTCTGATCCGGGGCTGGTTAAAAAGTTAGAAACAGAACTGATTTACTGCTTGACGGTTGAAGAAAAGCTCAAGCTTTTATCAACGTTATCCAACCAAATATTAACGTTTGCTGCCGTTCGAGATTTTATGGAGGAAAGCATGACGCAGTACCGACAGTCGAAGCGTAAACTAAAAGAGCTGCAACAAGAAATAGAAAAAAGACGCCGTGAAGAGCACGTATTGCGGAAGCAGCAACGCAGAGAGGAGAAAGTAAAGAAAGTAAACGGAGAAGTGAAGAACGACGAAAGAATGATTGACTTGGTTTGTACGGACAAAATGGAAAGGGCAGAAGGAGAGAACAGGAAGAAATTTGGAACTGAAGAAGAGTCACGGAGTGGCTGTACGTCGAGCAGTGAAAATGAAGATGATGAAGTATCAAAGAATAGAGAAGAGGAAGATTCTAAAGACTGGCGTAGTGAATTGAATAAGAGAGAAGCAGAGCTATTGGAACAAATGGTGCTCGAAGGAGCGCCATACAATCTTTGTCCTTTGGGTGTTGATCGAATATACCAGACCTATTGGCTCTTTCCTTCACTTCCTGCCGTGTTTGTTCAACAAGCGGACAACATGTCTCTCCGGCTTGTCCAGTCTCAATTGAGTTTGCGTCCTCGCGTCCCTCTTCCTTTGTATGATAGCTCAGCTCTACCATCTACCGGTTCATTGTGTGGCTGGTCATTGTACACTAAAGTACAGGAGATAGAATCTCTTGAGTTGGCACTTAATCAACGCGGCTTTCGTGAGAAAGCTCTTCGCGAGCAATTAAGGCGTCAGAGACTGTGGATTGCTCGTTCTGTAGCTGATAGTGACCACACGATTGAGCACTTGTCTGGGAAGGAAATAGAAACGGATGAGGACTCACTACCAATTAATGGGCAAAATGAGGTTCTAGAGTGTTTGCGAACAGAGATTCTTGACATGGAAGATAAGATATATAATGGCAGCTTGGGTTGCGTGCAATGTGGTAGTCGGGACAGCTGGAGAAGCCACGTTGCTCACATTGAATTTGTTTCATGTGACGCCTCTTCTGTTGATGATTGGGACCGTTTGGGTGCCATTCGGTCACTCTCAAAGGCTGTACTCGATCTAGCTGCCGCAGTTGATGGTAGGTTTCTTAGTAAACCTCTGACTGCGGAGGGCAGGAAGACGTCTCTGGCACTGAAAGATGTCAGGAACAGTCGATGGCTTTTAAAGAATCTAAAACTGCAGCTTGAGTCGGGATGTTTGGAACAGTGGCGGGCGTCTTTGGCGTCTTGCGTTAGTTTGTCTCAAGTTGCTGTTCATTTGAAGACATTAAACCGGTCAATATTATGGAGTAAGTCTGTACTCAACGCCAGCTGTCGATTGTGTAGACGGAAGGGTGACGCTTCTCTAATGCTTCTGTGTGATGGCTGTGACCGCGGGCACCACACGTACTGTTTGCACCCTCCAATGGAACAAGTTCCAGATGGTGACTGGTTTTGTGCAGATTGCAAGAGTGGTGGACGGAAACGGAAACGTGGACGGAAATCGAATGCGTCTAGCAAGGCAAGGAAAGGGAAGAAAGATGGGAAGAAGAAACGTGTAGAGGACAAAACTGGTGACAAGAAAACTCCTCATCTGTTGGACGATGAGTATGTGTATGACATGTCTGTAAACAGCAGACGGAAATCGTCTGAAGCTAGAGGGTCTGATAAGGCCGGTCAACTAAAGATGTGCGAGGATCTCTGGAAGGAAGTGAAAGATCACTGTGACAGTTGGCCGTTTTTGGAGCCAGTGAACAGGAAAGCAGTATGACTCTTACTTTTATTTGTAGCGTCCATGTGTTGACGTCTAATGAACTTGTTTTTTGTTGTAGTACCCAGATTATTATGAACTTATTGAGAATCCTGTCGATCTTCAGAGCGTTCGACATAAGCTCAATGTAATGGATTATGGATCAACCGACGAGTTTGCTTCGGATATGCGCCTTATGTTTCGTAACTGTGCTGTCTATAACACAGCGCGATCTGGTGTAGGCCGCGCGGGAGTGAAGCTGAGTCGTTTCTTTGAGAAACGTTTAGCTCAGATGGGGCTGTGTAAACCAGTGAAACGAGGCAGTGCTGTGCATTGATTAGTATTTAGAATGAAATCGTCTGTATGTATATATACGTTGGACTCTGTATAAAGCAAATAGCCATCTACTATTCTCTGTATTTCACTACTAAAAAGATTAGAACATTGCTATTAATTAAATTACAGCTGTAAATGAAAATGCTTGTTCTTGGCTCTTTTAGTGGTTCACAGCTTTTCGAAGGCACGCAGATAGTTTGAATTTTATGTAGCTACAATACAAATCAAAATCTGATTCTTCGGTAATTCGATCACGCTGGCAGCGTTTACTGCATGTTCTGTAGGTAACGTGACTGACGAATTGCGTCTGTCTTTCGCTAAGTTACGCTTCTAAAATTACAAGTATTGATCACGTGACATGTTTACAACGCAGCTCGGGAACGCGCGCTAGGCAAATAGATGATCTAATGCCTCACAATGGACGAGTTCTTATGTCAAGAAGCTGTTTTCGGCGTATCGAGACCGATAAAGCAACCATTTCGGTGTCTATTGTGCAAGTATGTGCAGCCAGGGTCGTCTTTCGTCTGCGCCAAATGTGTCAACGAAGGGAACTTCTTCAAGTTGTCTGACGTCACGAGACTCGAAACGTAAATCCATGATTTCCTGACTGTTTGTCTGATACACGTTGAACGAACAGTTTCTAAACATACATTCCCCACGTTCTGCTTGCAGATACGCTGCGGGTAAGGAGAAACTCGAACGTTTGAAGAAAGAAATCGAAGAAATGAAACGCAAGTGAGCGTGTGACAGTTCGTTTGTGTTGATATAAAGACAGAGTTCTGACGTATTCTCGTTTTCGTGTAATCTACGTAAAAATTAGTTTTCGTAAAAGCCGCTGTGTGTGATTGTATTAACAGAGTGTTGGAGAGGGTCGACTGTTTGTCGGAACATCGAGACAAGGTTATGTTTGACTGTACCCACAATGGGAGGATTGTGGTGTCTATTGTCAATTTGTCAGGTGGCTGCTAAGCATGCGTGCAGGATGAGATTAGAACCGTTGAAACAAGCTGTTTCGGAGTCAGAGACTAGTTATCGAGAAGGTCTGTGTACTTGTTTGATTTGCTTGATTGTGTGCTTCCATTTGTCTGCCTAGAAGTGTGTCTGTCTGTCTGTCTTTATGCCTTTTGTCTTCTTGTCTTTTTATTTCTCTGTTTTTGGGAGGTTGAAAGTGTCAGACGGAACCGGACACTGCCAAGCTCATGTGAGTCTGGGGACGAGGCTAGATATCTACACAACCACTAATACCCCGTTTACACGAGCACTTGTAAGCGGGCCAGCCCGTGCTGGCTCGGTTTTTATGGTACGTGTAAACGTGGGCCGAGCCGTGCCAGCTCAGCTCGGTATTTCTAGCCGTGCCAGCTCGTACCAGCCTGGGCTGGCTCGGGTCAAGTACATCGTGTAAACGCATAGCGTGCTGGAAAACAGGCGACTCATGCTCATTTGATAGTCTCGTGTAGCCAGACCCCTTTCTGCCACGTCATACATAATTCCACGTGAAAATGGCACAAATAGCACGGAGCGAGACGGAGACTCTGTGTCTTATCCAATTATGGAGTGACCAAGATGAGCAAGAAGTTTAGCTTTTGAACTCCGTTGCTGCATGTGCATAACAGTCGCCTGGCGATAGACCTACGACATCCCGTATGTCCTACACATTCTCGATATGACTGTTGTAAAGCCATAGAGAGAAAACGCAAGCAGCTTGGCTTCTGTCCATTGCAAACATGAGCTAACGCGAGCTATGTCAAGCTCAAGTAACTAACGCACATTAGTGACACGCATTGGCTTCCTTCTAAGGAGTGTGTCGTGTAAACGCAGGCTGGAATACTGGGCTGGCACGGCCTGGCACGGCTCGGCTCAACTCGCTATGCGTGCTCGTGTAAACGAGGTATTAGAGAGCAACTTTTGGAAGCAATTCTGATATAATTTCCTGCATGCAGCCAACCTAGCAATAAAACATCTAATCAACTGAGGTTGCTGTTTAAGCATGAAGCAACACTAAAGAACACTGCGGTGTTGTTTTTCTTCTACCTCTTGTTAAGCAGACTCTCATGTATTGTTAATTTTTTCATGTCCACAATTCAAAGATCTAATAACTCTAATTATAATTGCTGAAGTGTTTTGATCATGGTATCCTATTTAAAACAGACCTTGAAACTTGTAAGAGATTACACAAGAATAAGAAAAGATTGTCATCAGAAGTGGATTCTCTTTGTCAAAGAATAAAGAAATGGGAAACATTTCGAGTCAAACTAAAGGTTTACTGCACTATATAATTGTTCTCAATGAATATACACTGTATGGATGTTTCATGTAGGATAAAATATTGAAGACACATAGAATGCATAGACAAACTTGTTTGGACTTAGGTAGGGAAAGGAAGAAACTGATTGACGAGTTGACAACTGTTGTTATTCCTATTTGTCGCATCACTCCATTGAGATCAGTTCCTGTTCAAAATCAACTTGCTTTGGGTAGCAACACTCAGACAGGCGTATTGAATGGATTTGATGCGACAGCCTTGATAGTTAGCCAGCTGGCAGATGCTGTTACCGATGCAATTGTTGAGAATTCTGTGTGCTTGAAAACAAGGGATTCTGAAGTTCAGTCACCTGATGCTCGTTGCGAGAAAGTTAGTAATGTATTTGGCAACCATTACAATGGAACTGATTGGTCTAAGGTGGAGTACAGTATATGTGGCATTACAACGCTCACTTGTAATCGCGTCAAAGACTGTGAAGATTGGGGTGTGTTGCATTGTTTTATTGTTTGTTTGTTTGTGTTTGTTTGTGTTTGTTGTTTATGTATGTGTCATAGTGTGTGTGTGTGTGTGTGTGTGTGTGTGTGTGTGTCAATTTCTTTTGTATTGTAGTTCAGCTGAGCAGTGCAGAGGAACTATCAGACGATGCAGGCAATGACTTTGAATTATAGTTTGACAACAACTTGACGACTTTCTTTTTGTATTCAGATGATGTACCTTGCAACAAAGAAACACCATCTGTATTGGCTGCTCTCTCATACGTAGCACACTTGGTACCCCAGGTGTCAAAAATTCTACAGATTAACGTTCCTCACATTGTCTCTCTCCAGTAAGTCACATCTTTCATATCTATTTTGCTCAGTTTTGTGTAGAAACTAGAATCTAAGATGCTGGTTTTGTACAATGAATGCAGTAGGAAGTCTTCACATAACATTTGCTTTTGTTCTTTTAGAACATTTAGTATGTACACATTGACTCCAATGGCCTTACAGGCTCAAATTGCTAAGTTGCAAGTAAATGTGTTACACCTTTGCTTTCCTCTGGTAAACTTCGTGGCATAGACAGTTTATGTTGTTTTGTTGTTTTTTTTGTAACTCTTTTGTGTGTAGAGATTACCTTACTCAGTTCTATTGCCTCAACATATCCTTCACAATCTTCTGACGTGTCTTGAACTGCCATCAGATATGTTTGCAGGGTGAGTGCTACTTTGTCTTAAACAGTGACATGTACCTGTTGTGAGTCTTTGCATTATAGTCATCGTTCATACACTTTTTATGATGATCTGTTGCCTGAAATTCCTGCTGATTGGGAGACCGTCGATGTTGTACATGAAATAGACTCTAGAGTTATAGAATCTTCAATATTTGATGAGAACGAGATGGACAATAATGATGATATCGATCATGGAGAGTGGGAAGCTGTAGAGCCATTGCCTGAGGTAAGATTAGTTGACAAGACGGACGACAATCCAGAATTTCCTATGAGTAGCTCTCAAGCTGGTGGAGTGTTAACTTCAACTCTCGCTCAAGTTTCTAATTTGTGGAGGGCAGCCACTGGTCGAAAGTAAATGTTTTGTACTACAAGTTTATTTTTATTGTTCAAGACATTACATGTTACATAGTGCATTTTCTTTATGTACTGTATGTGTACATGTACATATTTTTATTTTCCTCTCAACAAGACGATAATAAGAACATACGTAATATATGTACAAGTAACATGTACAGTACTTGAATGATAATCTCTGCACTAGTGACATTACACAGCTTATTACTATAATGCTGGCTGACTGTTTTATTGTCAAATGCTGTGGAGTAGTTAGAGAAATATGTTAGAAGAGCAATACAGTCGCATATAAAGTTACTGCTCAATGTAAGTCACATGCATATGGATGCATCTGACTTGTGCAACAAGTTAGGGGCAACTGTACTGCATATGGTTAACGGTAAATTACAGACTTATAAAATTGTTAGGAGAGAGAAAGGAAGACAAGATGTAATGGTATACAGCCATGCTAGAAGTTGAATAGGCAAATGAGACAATCACAATTCAATGGAATCTAATTATATGAACAGGACAAGAATTAACTGGCCGGATGTACTGTACTATTGCAGAAACACTTTCCCACCACCTCAGTTTATAGTTTTTGACACATTATATTTCTACAATAAATGTATACCAGTTGGTGCACAAGAAGCTATGAAGTAGATACACTGTACTACTATAGTAAATCATTATTCGATGTCTAATGCACATCTAGACATTAATTTCTCCTGTAGTGTCTTTCAATAAAATTTAAAAATCTACTAGACGTATACAATACTATCAACTAACAGGTTCAGTACAACACACCGTGGTGATTTTAATACTAACGTCTATCTATGTTGTCTCGCTTCAATAATCCAATAAAATATGTACGTCATTGTTGATAATCACGTTGCAACTCTATCATATTTTTAGCCCATCAGGTTGGTAATAAAGCTCCACACATGATCGGCACAGGCCCATGTGGTGTAAGTAGAAATGGCTAGACCAGATAGAAACAAAGAATCTAGATAACAAGTCAAGAAACGAGGTTCAACGCTCAATCGCAAGATTTTGCACACATTGTCATTATGAATACTGATTATGGACTTCTCAACAGGTGATAGCATGTAGAGACCACTCGACAGCTCGTACTGATAGTACTTTAGCTTGATCCAGCTGCAAGTTTGCTGAAGCATCCTGTACGTGACGTGGTTGCAGACGTAAGCGACCGGCTACAGATCCTCTCACGTGAGATGGAAGTTGATGTAATTAGCGTTAACTGAGGTATGCAACAGGACCTTCATAGGCATGTGCTTGTACGCCAAGCTGTAGGTCAGTCAGACTGTCATTGGTGAGATGTTTGCACAACATACAGTAAACCCTCTGCAGCAAACCGTACAGTCCGAGGTTATATAAACGGTTGGAGTGTCCATTGATTTATTACCAGAGGCGTGAATATTGTTGAAAGTATTTATCAGTATATATGAAGTTGCCGTGACACGTTGTTTCCTAGAACGACGACTATGTCTACGGCACAATATACTGGCAAGTCCATACAGCATTGGCAAAGCTATTATGGACACGGGGAAACTACCAATTATGACCTTGACTGATACTTGTATTGACTGGCAGACAAAAATATTATTACTAGCTTGACAAACGATATGTATTATGATGCCAATTGTCACATGACAAGCAGAATACATGTATTTTGCCTGTGTATTGCGCCCTGCAAGTATTTGCACCTAGAATTATCTAACCAGTAGTTTCACTGGGTTAGTCACCAGCTTTTTCTACAACGGCAAGGGACATGGTCAAAGTCAAAACCACGTTGTGTTCATTCTATTCTCATAGATCAGTCCTACATACAGACCAAAAGGTGGACAGACAACCAAGTGCATTAATTAGGCTAATACACAGATCATCATAGAAGATCAATTTCTTCTAGATCTCTAGGAGATGCACGCGACAACGTAGAACAGCAAATATATTGCAAACATACTGTAGCTGCCTCGATACAATGACTAATGTGTACACTGCAGCTTACAGGTAACAAAACAACACTGTTAGTTAGAATGCGTGAGTAAACCAAACAAGTTGTGAAAATCTACTCAGTAGTTCTTTTTACAACAACTCTAAGGTTCCTGCAGGAGTAACAAGAGTACGAGTCCACGTCAGTCACTAGTTGTTATCAATCTGTTGGTTTCTTTCAGTCACTAGCTCCATCCAATACTTTTTATGACGTGAATCGCGTATCTCGGAAAATAGACATACGTTGTATAAGCAGCCATGGCAAGTATAAAGACAGACAGGGAATCTGCAGGTAAATTACCATCCGGGCATTTCATAAACCAGACAAACTGCGATCGTAACTTACGAAGAATAATCTTTTCTGTTGGTGACATCATGTAAATTCCTGTCGCCAGTTCATACTGATAAAGCTTCAACCATAGCCACTGAAGGAAACCTCTGACCATTTTCAAAGGTAGAGCGTTAGCGCGCGCTACACGTACACTAAAGCAAACTGCGCACGCTCAGAATCTTGCAGAGTGG
Source organism: Corticium candelabrum (assembly GCF_963422355.1). Classification (NCBI taxonomy): domain Eukaryota; kingdom Metazoa; phylum Porifera; class Homoscleromorpha; order Homosclerophorida; family Plakinidae; genus Corticium; species Corticium candelabrum. The sequence goes on along the minus strand of NC_085089.1, from coordinate 666,891 downwards.
TTGTGTTTGTCTTCGTCTCGGGCTTTGATTGCAAGTATGAGTTCAATTGGAACTGGGGTAAGACTATAACAAACTGCGTTGACGTTTTGAATGGTGGAGCTCCTAGTTGGGTGTAAGTCACGTGACTGTTTAGTATGACTTGTCAGCGTCTCAATTTTCACCAGACGGTAGAGTCTTTCAAGTAGAATACGCCAAGAAAGCAGTAGACGCCAGCAGGTATGCAGCTTAGATATTACGTTATATCCGATTGATAAAATTAGTCACGTGATCTGTGGGTAGCAACGCGATTGCTGTGAAGGGAAAGGACGGCGTTGTGATTGGCGTAGAAAAGCCCGTGATATCAAAACTTCACGAGCCAACATCGAACAGACGAATAATGAATATTGACCGTCACATTGGAATGGTAAGGTCTAGTGCAACAATCTAGTAGTACAGTGTACTCTACAATATTGACACAAAGCGTTGAGATTACACTGTCGCTTCATTGCTACGAGAGTGTGTGTGTGTGTGTGTGTGTGTGTGTGTGTGTGTGTGTGTGTTTGTGCTTGTTAATAATAATAAATAAGTTAATAAATTAATAAAAAATTGAGATGACCATCGGGTCATTATCATGCTTTTGTTGAGCCGTCGCCATCTTTCGTTCTGCTAATTCGTTGTAGCTAGAGATTGATGTACGTCTCCTAGTCTCTTGCACAGCCCCTCTTAACGTGCGCGCGAGGAGCAGAGAGGGGGCTGCATGAAAAATACTGTGAAACGACATCATGTACATCTAGCGACCGGATCCAGAAGAAAGCAGCGTCAACGTTTCCTACAAATCTTTCTTGCAAGACGACGTTGATCGTTTATCAGTCTTACTTAAAACATATTGCTCTCTTGAAGATCGCGGATGACGTGTTGGTCGTGTGCGCATGCAACGGTGCTTAGCTAGATGCACTATCCCATGGGATTTTAGCTTGGCTTCTTGAAGAACGATGAATTTGTTTGTTTTGCAGTTCTTCTGTAAAATGTAACAAATGCATACAACTATTATCTGAACTTTACTCTGCGCTTTTCGGTTTGACGACAGTTTGACTGTAAAATGGAGGTTTACGACACCTCGGCTTTTCTGTTATAATGCGCGGGATTGTTACGTCACCCATTGTTGGTCTCCCAAAGGACTGCTCATTGGCCTAACAAATTCCCGAGAGTGATTCACGCTGACGAGCTATCATTACGTCGCCTATTTTTTGTGTCCCAAAAGGACTGCTGATTGGCTCAACAAACTGTAGCCTCGAATTTCCAGACCAGAGAGAGCGCAACGCGCGCAAACTCTAGTCTGGACCAAGTCGGTCCTAAAACGATTTCGGAAGTAGTTATCAATATTGATGCTAAATGGTGGTCTAACAGCGTAGGATCGTTTTACTTAGATCAACATATCATTTGTAAATGCCATGAAATCTCAAAAACAAAGAAGAGACGACTGCCGTGTTTGCGGTGATATCTTGGTGGACGGCATAAAACCACAACTCTTCGATTCTTTGGCAGACCGCTAGCTAGTCTAACCGCTCGACCAGTTGTCAAAGGTGATGATCTAGCGACGCTGCTGTGCATGTCCTGTCACCGCAAGCTTGAAAATATCAAAGAACTGAAGCTAACTAAAACTAAGATGTGTGCGTGCACCAGAGTCTTCATCACGGCTCTGGCGTGCACTTAGCCGCCCACACGGGTTTCACACTCGCGCAATCAGCGCTAGTGCACTTAGCGTAACCAATTACTGCTAAACCAATCAGAATTTACAACTGACATTCTGGCTATAAGGAGCTGATTGGCTTAGAAGGCTAGTTCCGAAATTACTTTAGTACTGACTTGGTCCAGACTAGAGTTCTTGCGCTTTGCGCGCACTCTGGTCTGGAAGTTCAAGGCTAAACAAACTCCCCTGAGCGTGACACACGGTTACAAACATACATAGATAGATAACGACATACTGACAGACAGACCGGTAGTCAATTCAGCCCGTTTAGAGTGAGCTTCTCGCGAAGCAGTCTACCACTTATTGTGGTGTCCTTTTACGCTCGTAGCTAATAATACTGTATGGTTTGTATGGGGATTGGAGTTGAATGACTTGTGACTGTCACATGCCTCAGTGTTCGAAAAATGGTTGTCAAGTTGTCATTTGACGACTAACTGAGTTTATGTGACGACCAATTAGGCAGTTGCCATCCTGACAACTAGAAGCACTCAAGTTACGGTGGACCCAGTGAATTTTTGTTTTTATGCTGTAGAGTAAAATAGTGAAATTGCTCAGGTCGGGTTGAGGTGGCACCTCTGGGGTCCCAGGATATTGTTTACTTACCAGAACAATCAGTATCACTATTTGATATTTATGAAATATTTGAAACAGTCCTAAACTCCTTGGCGACTGAAAATTTTGTGAGGTTGCCAAGGTTATGACTACATCTGCCATAAAATTTTGGAGCACTGATACCTGACAGGTTGTCAATCCCCAAGTGCCTGTTTGTTTGTTTGTTTGTTTGTTTGTTTGTGTATATATAGTTATTTGTTGACATTTTAGACGATGGCTGGGAAGCTTGCTGATGCTCGCAAGGTAGCACTGTTGGCTTGAATGAATTGGCGACGGGTAGGTTATGACGATTGGTTGTTGTGTTGTTGCAGATTGCAACTGTTGCTAGGGATGAGTGTTCTAACTACAGGGCTCGATTTGGTGGTCCAATTCCATTGAAGGTAGGCACTTTGCAGTGTGTGTATGTGTGTGTGTGTGTGTGTGTGTGTGTGTGTGTGTGTGTGTGTGTGTGTGTGTGTGTGTGTGTGTGTTAGTTGTGTGTGTGTGTGTGTGTGTGCACGCGCATGTGTGTGTGTGCATGCATGCACGCGCATGTGTGTGTGTGTGTGTGTGCATGTGTGTGTACGTGCATGCGTGCGTGCATACGTGTGTGTGTGTGTGTGTGTGTGTGGGGCGCGGTGGAGCAAATGGTAGAGCGTTGGTGATGACATCCGGGATCTTGTATTCCGTGATGAGGGTTGAAGGTTTGATCCTGGTGGAGGCGACACTGTCGCAGTTTCCTTGAGCAAGAAACTCACCCACACTTGCTTCTCTTGACTCAGGAGTATAAATGAGTACCTGGTCATTGACTGGGGTGGACATGACCACTGGCTTGGCAGCAACATCATGCAGCAGACGGGTACGTGTGGGCCTTGGTGTCCAGTCCCAGAGTTGCGCCATTGTCAATGCCCCTGGATGACTCTGGCCAAGCTTTGGGTGGATTGTACCGCTGGCCCTAAGACTCCACATAGCGCATGGAGGCCCTGTCTCTAGAGGCAGGGGGGAGCTATCTCTGCAACTGACCTTAAGGTCGACGTTGAAAGACGTGGAGGGCTTAACATATGTCCATTTGTCCATTTTTGTGTGTGTGTATGTGTGTGTGTGCATCTGTGTGTGTGTGTGTGTGTGTGTGTGTGTGTGTGTGTGTGTGCACGCGCATCTGTGTGTGTGTGTGTGTGTGTGTGACTGTGATTTTATGTTTATCTGTCTGTCTGTCTATTTCATTTGATCACCTAGTGGCTATTTCTATTCGTTTATTGACATCTCGGTAAACTATTATGCTACAATTGCAGTTGTTGGCAGAAAGAGTCTCTCTCTTTATGCATGCATATACATGCTATGCTGCAGTTCGACCGTTTGGCTGCAGGTTAAGCTTTCTGTATCTTACAACTCATGCAGTGCGTGACGATTATCTTGTGTTTTCTTTGATCTAGCATTATTCTAAGTTCATATGAAAGTGATGGTCCTCACCTGTACATGATAGAACCGTCAGGAGTGTCATGGGTCAGCAACCATATTGTTGTTACTGTTATTGTTATGAGACAGTTGGAGTGGTGTTGTGAAGGGATATTATGGATGTGCTGTTGGCAAGGCAAGGCAAAATGCAAAGACAGAATTAGAGAAATTAAAGGTAACAAAGTATAGCTGTGACTTCATATAGTTGCTGTAGTTGAGGCTTAAGCACTGGACGCATTACTGCTTCTCTTATTTTCTTCTCTCCCCCTCTTTCTCTCTGTCGTGTGTGTGTGTGTGTGTGTGTGTGTGTGTGTGTGTGTGTGTGTGTCTGTGTCTGTGTCTCTGTGTGTGTGCGTGCGTGTGTGTGTGTGTGTGTGTGTGTGTGTGTGTGTGTGTGTGTGCAAGTGCTTGCGTGAACCATGTCAGTGTACTCTAGGGCCTTATTAGTTTAAAGTATCTGTATGAGTTGCTGGACACTCTACAAACAAAATAGGAAACGTAGGTAACAGAGCTGGCACACACTCACTGGAATTGCTAGTCATGACTACCACTATACAGACTGGGACTCTAGTATTGGTTAATGATCCTATATAATATGTGGCTGTAAGCTAGACCCACAAAGTGACCTATAAATAGTTTTGTTATTGTTTATGTGCATATCACACATGTGTACTTGACCTCACATGCCATCAATGTGTGAGAATGGAGCTGTAGTATCAAAATAATTTTAGTTTGACTGTCATCCTTTCATTCATTCGTTATGTAGCACCAAGAGCTAACGTGTGAAGAGCTGGTGAAAGAAGTCACAAGAATGTGAGTTAATTGATCCGATGAAAAATGCATATACAATGAGCCACAAACTAATTGTGTTATAGAATCCATATTGCTCATGACGAAGTGAAAGACAAGGATTTTATCTTAGAACTGAGCTGGGTTGGAGAAGGTGAGTTTCACTATGGTAACCAAACGTGAGTGTTTGTAATGTGCTGGCTTGTGTAGTAACTGGTGGGAAACACGAGTTTGTGCCACTTGAAAGAGTTGCTGAAGCTGAGAAACAGGCAAAGGTGTGATTTGTTGTATACGTTGTGTGTGTGTGTGTGTGTGTATGTGTGTGTGTGTGTGTGTGTGTGTGTGTGTGTGTGTGTGTGTGTGTGTGTGTATGGACAGCTCACGGTTTAATGTGTGTGTGTGTGTGTGTGTGTGTGCGTGTGTGCGTGCATTTGTGTGGTGTGTGTGTGTGTGTGTGTGTGTGTGTGTGTGTGTGTGTGTGTGTGTGTGTGTGTGTGTGTGGACAGCTCAAGGTTTAGTGTGTGTGTGTGTGTGTGTGTGTGTGTGTGGGGGGGGACAGCTCAAGGTTCAAGGTGTGTGTGTGTGTGGACAGCTCAAGGTTCAAGGTGTGTGTGTGTGTGTGTGTGTGTGTGTGTGTGTGTGTGTGTGTGTGTGTGTGTGTGTGTGTGTGGACAGCTCAAGGTTTAGTGTGTGTGTGTGTGTGTGCGTGCGTGCATGTGTGCATGTATGTACTTTGTAACTAGATGTGGTTTGTTGTCATTAGGCTGCAATGGAGGAGTCATCAGGCTCTGAAGACGACGAGGATCTCTAACTGCCATGTCTATAGGTGTTTTATTACAATAACTATGCTATAGAATGCATTGACTGAGACAGTAGAATTAGTAAGGCAAGTAATACTCATAAAGGGATCTATCGGTTGTCTGACATGTAGATACATGTACGATCCGGTCATCCATCTTGTTCATTGGTGTGTGTTGCTGGCATTTTATGAACAAGTTGAGTGATTTTAGTTGTGTTAAGTATCCATTGATTGACGTCTTACTTTTGAACTCCAAGTGTCACTAGTAAAGACATAAAATGTTGTGACACTTTAGAAATCGTGACTCATTTCAAGGGTCTCTAATAGCCTTTTCACACTAGCATGGTTACGTAGCCTAACCGAGCCAAACCGAACCGAACCACGTCAGCTAACCGTGTTGGCCTGCGTTCACATTGCCAAAGGCTGAAAGCGCGCTGAGAGTGCGTAGTCAAAGAAAGTGGGCGTGTATTCAGCTAACTGTGCATATCCGGGTAGTTCTTGTGATGGATCGTAGGCAAGATGCAATTGCCCTGTTTTAATTGGCATCTCAGCAGTCCATCGCAGTGAGATGTACAACACCGAGGTCTCAGAGACGATTTTCCACTGGACTACCGAACCGTGGTGGCACGGTAGCTTGAGGTGATGAGCCAGCTCAACACGGTTTGGTTTGGTTCGGTTTGGTTCAGCCAGCGTTCACACTGCGAAGTGAAGCCGAACCAAACTGTGGCGCACCGTGCTGGCACAGTTACAAACGCTAGTGTGAACGGGCTATAAGTGTCAACTGCTAAGCACAGAGGTGCACTTTGTTATTACATGGCACATGGGGAATGAAGGGAGGTGAGTTGTTCTTGCAAAGTGTGCACACGTGTCACACACACACACACCACACACACACCAGCCGGACTATTTTGAGATTTACTATGAAGTGTATATGTAATGATTGTCAATGACCAGTTATCAGTTATTTGAGCACTCGGGCCCGCTGTATTTGGACACATGATGCCCTATTATACCTATAGTACTACTACACGACTAAGTATACAGAGATACAATGTATGAGTGCTCGTGGTGTAGCTACTTTAGTAGTAAGTCAATCATGTATATCGTCATAATAACAAGCTGTCACTCTTCAAGTTTATATACATTAGCTCTCGTCCTCTTCCTCTTCTTGCTTCACAATTGGAACTCCTACAAACAAAACAGAATGACGTGTGTGTGTGTGTGAGAGAGAGAGAGGGGGGAGGGTGGTAGTTATCAACCAACCATCCAGTTTAGAGAGTCTTGGCAGTCTTTTTGTCACTTGGTCTCTCCAGTCCCCGTCAGCAGAGTGTTTCTCTTCTAGTGGGTTGCCAACAAACAGTAGTTCAATCAGCTGAGGCAAATCTGTTAGCTTGCCAAATTCATCCCAATCTTTTACTTTGTTGTTGGACATGTAGAGAACCTGAACAACAATAATGCAGTTGGCAAATGTCAGATGGCAGGATTTTGAGAAATGTTTTAGAAGTACGTGAAGTAGAGTTTTAGCAAA